>NW_010396915.1:34743-53116 GCF_000710305.1 Buceros rhinoceros silvestris | reverse complement strand
GGTTCCTCCATGTTGAACCCAGGACAGCATGGTATTACTAGAGACTGATGTGGTTGACCAGTCTCTACCTGGAGTTCAGCTGATATTCCCACTTAGCCTTTAAAATGAGTGCAAGATCTGCCTGTCTGTCTCCAGTCATCATCTCTTCTGGCCTCCATGTCCAGTCATAGATGACAGAAAGCAGCTCCACAATGACATTAGTCAGTTCTCAGTACTTCTCACAGCAAGAGTAAGCAGCCTCAGGCCCTCTGCAGTCTCTGCAACACCTCAAATTCAGTCCTTAAATCCATGGCAAGCAGTAAACTTCCTGTGACAGCACGTCTGGTCAGCAGCTAAGCAATTCTATTCCCAGCAGAAAGGGATCTCCACTGAGAGAGAGCCCTGCTCAGGCCCAGCTCTCTTGTAGGACCTCCTTAACAGAGCCTGTTCCTCTGTATTGGATATTACAGCATCGTATCAATTTCTGTAAAGTTCAGAACTGACACGGGAAGCCTTTCTCCTACTCTTGAAAGTCAAAAGCTTCAAGCCTCTCCCACCTTGCAGGTCTCTATCCATGAATTACTCAAACACAGCCTCTATATATCTGTCTTTCCTTCCCTACATCAAAGAACTTGGGCTCTTCTCTCCATAAAGTTTTTATGAAGTTTGAGTCAACCTTCCCTACAACCTCCCCAACAACACAAAGCCTGCTCACGTCCTCCCTCTAGTACTTCATAGAATCATTTTTGTTGGAAATGATCTTTAAGATAATCAAGTCCAGCATTTTCTACACTTGAAACTCAAAAATTCGTACATACAAGAGCAAGACATTCCAATACTTATTTAATTGAATGGATATATCCTTGTCCAAATGATTAAGACATTAAAAACAACAGGCCCCAATAGTGAGCTCTGGGGAACACCACTGGTGACTGGCCACCAACTGGATTGAACTCCATTCACCACCACTCTCTGGACCTGGCCATACAGCCATGGTTTTTTTGCAGTCAAGAGTATCCCTGTCAAAATGGGAACAAAGTATAAGAACCCTGGTTTCATGGAATGTAACTGGTGAGCTAATTATCAGTGCTACAACAGTGGAAAAAATATTTCACTTCAGCTTCTGTATCATCAGCAACTCAAGAGTACGTGAGTAGGAGAAAAGATATTTAAGAACACTCCAACACCAAGCAGCCTTTAAATCTTGAACCATTTCTCTGAAAATTGCCTAGTGACAACACACACTTTTTTGACAAGGCAGGCTATAAATTTTTATGTTTTTTCCTATTAGCCACCTCTGCATAGGTTCCTCTACGTAAGCTGCATGTGAAAGAATTTTCCTGGTTCCAGCTGGGAAAGAGACTTTGTAAAAGGCAATTGATGTAAAGAGTGCTGATTACTGCGGCTATTTGTCATCTAGGCTAAATGTAACTGAGACCAGAAATCAATACAGACAACAAAGCTATGTGAAAAGACTTTAGCGGAGTCTATATAGTACCAGAGGGAGCTTCTGCTTCTTCCCTCATTTATATATGAAGACTCTTGTTTTTAATAGTTCTGAAGAAGGATTTATGAATGCTTCCTCCGTCAAAGAAAAATGAAAGATTTAAATGCCAACATAGTTAGTTTGTCTTTTCCTGGAGACTTTTTTCTGGTTACTTGGTTTGTTTTTTTTTTTTCTTACTTCATGAAAATAATGACCAGCCAAAACAGCAGATAGTTGGGGTCAGTGGCAGTAGCTGAATAGTGAATGGGGATCTTTTGGAACAGCCTTTTTTAAATGGAAGAGAAGAATATGAATTTCTACAAAAAATGAAGGGAGTAGGGGGGTGGGGGGGCAGGGTTTGGGTGTTTTTGTTTTTGGTTTTTTTCCAGTAAGATAGGATTGCAGAGGATGAAAAACAGCATTGGGATAAATAGAAAGGACCCAATCAAATGACTCTTCAGTTCACGGAAGGTGATCTCTGACATGTAAGTGTTGCTATTACAGACAAGATGAATGTTACATGTATGTTGTAGTAATTATTCGTTTACTTTCTGAAACTTTTTTTTTTTTAAGTAATTGAATTAGAGTCTTGCTTATATGTGAAAATAAATGGAAGTTCTGTCTTTGGTTTTTATTTCAGTTCCAGATGTTCACAAGATTTTTTTCAGTTTTCCTTCTACTGAATTTCAAAAGCAACAGCTCAATTTTTGTGTGCAGAGTAAAGCAGTATTAAAAATGGCTCTTGAGTTAATATGTATGTGTATCAGCACATTTATCCATGCAGAATGTTTTTACTGATATTTTCAACTTAGCCGAATGGAAGGAAAATATTTGGATATAAACAGATGGTGTTATCTGAGTGAGAACTACTTTCAAAGACAGTGTAATGTTAAAAAAACCCAAATGTTTTAGTACATTTACATTAGAAGATGGAAATTGGATCAAAATTTAAAATAAGGATTATTTTTAGGGTTGTGTAGCACTTTATACTGAAGTGACTGAAGTTTATGGCCATTGCACTCATGCCAATGAAGTCCTGATTCTTCACAGCTATAGGTGCACATGCATAATTACTTAAATTAAGACGATGACTAAAAGTCTTATCTAACGATGAAAACTGCTTCTTTTTTATCTAACAAACAGATAAAAAAAGGTTGCCTGGTTTTTCTGTCACAGACAAACCCTGCCCTGAGAGTTTACAGCTTTAAAGAGACTGAGAGTCTCCTAGGCTACAGAGGAAGCAAGAGGTAAAAAGGAGTTTGTTTCAAGATAATTACAGATACACAGTTATTGAGTAAACTAGATTTATATTTGTGAATGGCACATAAGCTTCATGCATTCCAGTGGTGTTTATAGTTCCCTCTGACAGTTTTCATAAAGTCCAGACAAAAATAGATTCAGACTTCCTGTGGGTCTACCTTAGTAGACCTTTGCTATAGATTATTAGATTTGGATGAACAATTGGAAAGGTCAGAGCTCAGATGAGACCTTAGGCAATGTTTGAAATCTTGACACTGGAGGACAGAAGACATCCCTGTGAATGCAGAATGTCTATTCAACCTCTTCTGGTGAAAGTAGGTCAAACAGTAAACACGGACCTACATATGCTTGAATTCAGAAAACTTGATTCAATTGTAACTAACTCCAAGTATTTAGTGAAAAGAAAGCCTGGCATTTGTTTTGGAAAGTGTAGGTCAGTTCCCACACAATGCTTGAAGGGTTAAACTCAGAAGGAGAGGGAAAATCATTTGGAAGGCTGATGTTTCACATTCAAATTATAGCATCCGTAAGTGCATCACTCCATCCCGCACATGTAAAAGGATGCTGGTAGCTGTACTCAACCTCAGCAGCTGACAACATCAGCAAGATTTCTGACAGCAGGCAAAAGAAAAAGAAATGTTTTTTCTCTGTGCTACTCAGGCAATGATGAAGGACTATATGGCTCTACACACTTGGCCAACATGGGTGACCGAGAAACTGATATCAAAGCACCAAGTTTAGTCTGTTGCTGAAACAGCAGCAGTAAGACTGAACCACCAGCAGCAACTTACATGAGGCATTAGCAAGCACGGCTAACAGTATCACATCAGCCAGTGGCAGCTTTCTGTATTTCTACATTTTCTAGAGCCTGACCTAATCGTAATCTCAAAACTGATTTCATCATTTTGCTTGATACTAGCCCTGTAACCTATACTAGTCAGATTTCTGAAAATTCATCTGTATAAGTGAAATCCCAACCCACAGTAATCAGTTCTACTCCAAAAGGAAGAGCAGGAAAACAAGCCATGATGGGGCTACTGAGTATTTATATGTATATATACAAATGTCTTACAACAGAAATTGGTTTTAAGTTCTCTAGAAACTAATACAGGTTCATATATAAAATGACAAGAAAAAACCACTAATTTTAGATTTCGCATCATCATGCCTAAGATAATACAACATATGACTATAGAAAAATTGAAATTAATATTTTATTTAAAATTAGATTGAGTATCTGCAGCAAAGGAAACAATTTCATATCTCACATATTCTCTCTGTAAGAATTTGGGTTGCTTTAGGGTTTTTTCTGTGGACTCCAGATGAAGGTTCAACTTGGGGAAAGCAAAACAGAAGATAAACTTCATCATATTCTTTGCTCATTCTATCTACTCAGTTTTTTTGCCAGCTGTACTCAGATAGATGAATCAAATTACATTAGAATTAGCTTTTCAATTATTCAGTTGTCTCAATATTATAGACCAATATAAAATGGCACAATTTTTCAGAAACTCTGTGATTGACTATTACTTTGCAATGTTATCTAGACATAAAGCATTACAAATTATTTCAATGTGAGAGTTTGTCTTGAATATTTTTATCCCAGAGGAAATTGAATGCATTCATAAGTCTTCACATACTACAGCAAACTTTGATCCATATAAATCTCATGGCAAATTGCAGAAAAAAATCTTCAACCTTGAATAATTAGTATAGCTTAAATTGAAAATATTAAACTAAAATCAGCACAGATTCAAAAGTGAATATAAGAAATGGACTACTGTTTAATCTGCTCTGTAGAAAAAAATGAACATATTCATAGCTTGTTCAGAGCAGGCCTTTAAATATTTGGATGTTTGCCTTTTGTATTTAAAATCTGTTTGAAGACAAGTTGGTAATAAAGTTGCTTCAAGTCAGCTTTAGGAAAATGACAGAGAAAAAGAAAAAAATAGTTGCATTAAGTAAGCACCAAACCACGTGTTCAGAAAATGTGACTAATTTCTACCAAATCTTCTTATCACCATAGAAACTGTTAAAATTACAGGCAAGACACTGCGCTATGTGCTCAGTAAAAGACAAACACAGCCTAAATTAAATTCTGTCTAAAAGAAGTTCCTGAACCCAACTGGACTTATGCTGTTATTATCTTATGAGGCTACTCTACTCAGTGTCAACTAACACTCATTAAGTGAGCACCAAACAGCCAAGGGACTGAGTTCAAACTGAAGAAATAACTTGCTTACAGTTCAGTGTGCTAGTGATTATTTCAACGAGCTTTGACCATGCAATACTTTTCTAGCGATTTGTTGTTTGGCTTTCACAAACACACCCCACCCCTGCCCCCAATTATTTTGATTTTTCAGTAGCATTTTATCCTTCAACTCCTCCTAGAAGCTATTTTTAGTGTGGAGATGTGTAAAAGAGGTGTAGATGTGGTGCTTAGTTACATGTTGTAATGGTGGACTTGGCAGTGTTAGTTTAATGGTTAGACTTTCCCACTTAAGCGATTCTACAATTCTGTAAATTGACTTCTGTTTCAGTTTTATGCACAGCACTTTCTACTAAGTTAGGTAAGAATATATCCATTCAATTTAATGAGTATTGGAATGTCTTGCTCTTGTATGTACAAATTTTGTAGTTCAGTGTAGAAAATGCTGACACTGAGGAAAAAATGAACTTTCAGTTTAGAATGAAACCATCATTGAATAAGCTCCAGAGCTCCAGATGGCTTGCTTTCAGCATCTGTAAATCACAAACATGTTTTCAGTTATATAATTTTTTTTCATAAAGCAATACCATGTGAGTCAGATTAACTAACTACACTAATTCAGGTGTATATTAACATGGTATTTGCATATGATAAGATAAACTTAATGATTTGTATCATCAGACAAAAATATCTTGCATTCTCTCACTAATTATAACTTCATAATTAGAAAGAAATAGTAGTTTTGCGTCTCTAAATAAGGCATAAGTCAATGCTGCAAATTTTTGAGGAAAACAAACCCGACATAATAAGTGCTTTGGACAGAAATTCTCTCATTAGGCAATAAAACCCAAACACATAAATACACATTTACATATATGGATGTCTATACATATACATGCATAAACGCATCCCAGCTGAACCCCTACTGGGAACATGAAACATAATACTGGCTTTTTGTCCTGTTCATTTTCTAGCTTTCATAGATACAAATAAACAGATGGAAATGTTTCTACTAGGAGTTTAATCTGCTGATAGCAAGGGCTGTGAAAAAATACATGGCAGTTTCCCAGTTTCCAGCTGATAAGCAGATGACTCTTTTTTCAGATGCATAAAACGAGCTTCAAGAGTCAAAGTTATCAAATATAAAAAATAAGCTGAAAAGTGACAGGATACAGAAGATGTGACTGTTCTCAACAGTGCATTGGAATTTATTGACAGACTCATCAAATATGCAGTAACAATTTATCGAATGGTTTGGGGACAAGATTGATTCCTACGCAAGGATTTGGTTTAAAAACCAATTTTCCTCTCAGAAAGGTTATTTTTAAAGTGTCACTCTGAATTTCTGTATCACTGCTTGAAGACGTTTAAAAATACGTTCCCGTGTACCAGAAACTGAAGGGGCAATATAGCCAAAAATGGAGCTTGGCATCTGCCATTTATAAACAGAGATACTGAGACAGAGTTCTTTGCTCATTCGGTGATTCAAATCCAGAACTAGAAAAGAAACTAACCCAGCTTTGACCTGAGGCATTGTTTTAATAAGTAGTGCTGCATTACAACTGTGAAGACATATTTTGTGTGAAGCCTGCTATTAAGAAGAATCTATTCATGGCTGCAAATCTTTTCAGTCACCTTATGTTTACAAATAACTTAAAATATATTAAGAGCAGAACTGTGCGATTAGAAGTTGTGGAAATAGCTTTGAAGAGAAAAGCACTGCACTTTACTAGAAAGAAAATATATATATTTTGTAAAACTTCTGTTCCCAGGGATGTACAGATGACACAGACCTTTCACCAAATAACTTATACATTTCTTTACATTTTAAATGGCTTAGATCTAGTTCTCAGAGAAAACATAAGCGTTTTAAAGCATCGTATAGTGAAACACTTAATTTCCACAAAGATGCATTCCTAGTAAAAAAATAAGATTTCTGTTAAAGGTTTTCATTTTAGTGTTCAGCACTGGTATTCTAAAGTCAGCTGCTATCAGTCATGTCTGATCAGTAACGGAGTCAATCTTACTGGATGTTACATGAATCCCTGAAACACAGACTTTGGAGGGATGACTGTATTGAGGCTGTTCTTAGAAATACGGGGGGCTTATCTTTTTTCTTTGCATTTCAAATAAATGCTAATTTGACAGAACTTTTTGCAGATTCTTTATTATTCTTCATTATTTATTATTGCATTTTATGGTTTTTATTTTAGTTCCTCAGCAAATACTAATGTTTCCAAAGAAGCAAAAAAAAGTAGTCATCTGGAATATTTACGAAATCATGTTAATAGAATACCCACCCCCCAAATATCAAAACTAAGGAGGTTCAAATAACCTATCTCTCTTAAAAAAACCCAAAAAACAAAAAAACCCACACACAGTAAAGGAACTTACGAAATTCCCATACTACATCCAATTGGGGAATGGAAATTTTTACAAACTGTTAATTTTAAAGGACAGAACAAAGATACACTTGGTTGGTTGAGTTGTATAGCCAAATAAATGTAAAAATTGCCTTAAATTGCTCCAGGGGAGATCTAGGTTAGATACCAGGAAGAACTTCTTTACAGAGAGGGTTGTGGAGCCTTGTAACAGGCTGCCCAGGGAGGTGGTGGAGTCCCCATCCCTGGAGATGTTTAAAAGACACATGGATGTGGTGCTGAGGGATGTGGTTTAGTGGTCACCTGGCAATGCAGGGTGAACAGTTGGACTCGACGATCTTAGAAGTCTCTTCCAATCAGATGATTCTGTGATAAGAGTTAAGTTACATTCATTAAGTTTCAGTAGTAAACCAGAAATTAGTACGAATGTGCAGAACTTGAAAACTAGTTATTTACGTTTTACATTTTTAGATGAAGGCATAGAATATCTCATACAGTATTCAAATATTACAAAAAGCTTAAGTTACTAAATTTCTTATGAGGTCATAAAGTGTCCTTGTCTTGAGTTGCTCAAAGAAATCCACTATTAGAAGTTATAATCTCTGTCTTGGTAACAACCAAAAAAAAAAAAAAGTAATACATTTCAGAGTCAGGATCCTTCCCTTTATAAAACAAAAGTCACATGAGACTCAAGATCTGTTGAGAAAGCCATTTCTAGACTGCAGGTAGAGCTACAGAGTATATCCCCCAGATACGTCCTTGTTCTGCTAGATCCACAAAGATAACACACAGTGCATCTCCTTGAGCTGCTAAATAATTCAAGGTTTTCAGTCTTTTTGAACAGCATAAATGAGGAGAAAACCTATGTTTATTTACTCAAAGAATAATTGGTGACTAAACTCTTCCCAGTAATCCAGCTAGCCAATGTGTACAAGGCTGCACAAGGGAAAAAAACTTTCTTGCCCTAGAAAGCGATCATTTTGTCACATAAAGCACGAAATTTCATTAGCCTTTATTCAGTTTTCATAACTGTGATATTAGAAATACTTCAAGTCTATCCATCCTGCTGGACTCAACGATCTCTTGAAGAATGAATTAGTCATTCACAGGCTGATTTATGTATTAAAGGAGGGAAATTTCCTCCTTCCCCCACTCTGAAATAACTGTCCATTTGTTTAAAAAGCCTTTGCTCTTTTATGGTGCATCAGAATACAAAGAATATACCAAAACCTGCCACTATAAACTCGGTAATCTTGTACAATTAAGTTAGCTCTTCTTGATATTTTTATGTTATCCTGTGACCCTAAATTTTATCTGATTTCAGATACAAAATGACTTCCATTTCTGTGCTCTGAGCCATGTCACACTGTCCTGGTTTGAGCTAGAACAGAACTCATCCTGTTCAGTGATTCACTTCTCAGCTCAATCTCTTCTTACTAACTGCACTTTCTGAAGTTAACAGCATATTTCTGCAGACAGTGTCTGCTTCTACAGAAGTGATAACGCTTGATGTTTGCAGTCACTGCCAGGGACTGGGATGCAGAAAGGCTCTGGCTTACACTTGCTCCTGTGCAGACCAAGGTCACTGCTAAATCCTGTGTGTGTGCCACGGTGGGGGTGCAGTGAGTGAGAGGCTGCACCTGCGGGGAGGAGCAGACAGGACAGGTGACCCTACACTGACCAACAAGGTGTTCCATCCCATAGATGACATATTCGGTATAAAGCTGAGGGATCACAAGGGTCAAGCTCTCTTCTTCAATGGCCAGTGTCCAAGGAGGACTATGCAGATAGTAGAGGTTCCTAGTTTCCTGATCTAGACTATGCCAATAAAATAATTAAAATCATTGCCAAATCATTAGAGTTGGAATGAGTAACCTTTAGAACTCCCAGTCTGCCTTTTGACCCTTGATAATTCTGTTTTCTCAACAGAAGTACTGGAGATGCAGATATATTCCCAGGCAAAGAGTCTATCAGTTCAAAGTTCTGTTAAAACGAATTTTAGAAGTTTTTAGGATAATAAAGGCATAGTCAGATACAAATTTTCTAAAGCATTTACCACTAACCTCATTCTGTTCCCACTCAGACCACTGACCATAGGCATAAAGTTATGCCATAACCGAGTGCTCTGTTAAAAAAAAAAAAAGATATATATAAATGCTTAAGTGCAAGCAACTTTTTTAATCTTTTCAAGGAGCTGGAGACTATTAAAGAGGCATAGATTTTCTGTAGAGAAGTACATCTACATATTCAGCTCTTATTCTGTTCCACATATAATCAGATTTCCTTTTCACTGCATCGAGAAAGGTTCATGAGAAAAAACTTAGGCAAGGTTATACCTTACAATACTGGAACACAGAAAATGTGACAAGGCTTGAAGTCTCAACTAAGGTTACATGCATTTTACAATCTGAAGGTAAAAAGTTCTGTATTATTTTACATCAGCTGGTGATCCACAGCCTTATTTTTAATGTTTACCCACATTGATAGTACTACTTCTTTCCTTTCCAATCTCTACAAGTAAAATTCTGAGTCACTCAAGAGCACATCTCCAAAGTCCAAGACGATTTCCAGCAATTCGTTTAGGTATTGCAAAGCATCTCTCTGAAATATTCCAGGCATCATATCATTTGCACACTAAATTAGTCAACAAGCATCATTATAATTGGGAACTTGTCCTATGTCCTCTATGCTTTACCCACAAATCAAAAGGAAGATGGAAATATGCAGGTTTTACGGAAAATATGCAAGGAGAGATCTCAATGTATGAGATAAAGAGGTAGAAGCTCATCTGTTTCAGCAACATAAGTACACGGTGAGATGCAGACCCTGGATATGAATTTCTGGCAGAATAAAATGATAGAACTTTCAAGAGAAGAAAACTAGTCAGCATTTATTTACACACAAGGATATGCTCCAGAGAGTCACAAGCTAGACCTCTCCACTGCAGGAAATTGTGGCCATCCTCTGCACATTAGAATGGGCCTTTCACGGAGCCTGTGCAGACTGGCTGAGGGCACACCAAACATGCTCCAGGAGAAACATCAGAAGCTCATCCAGGTTTCCCTGCAGCATAGATGCTGTGAACACAAATATAACATGGCCAGCAGGGTGGAAAAAAAAAAAAAAAAGAAACCTCCTGCAGTTCTCAGGGCTTTTTTTCCTAGCCCAGTATTCAGTGTCAATACACATATTTCAAGAACAGCTTAAAAATAACTGATGCAGCTCAGGTCTGTAATGAAAAGAGCGTAAGATATTTAACGGGAATCAGTGGAGATTCAGCACAAAATCACCTGAGGATCTGGGCTGAAGTGCTCCCTACCCCCAAGTCCTATAAGAAATCTGTAACAGAGCACGCACTGTAGTCTAGCTTTGAGGTTATATCCTTTTGTTAAGCAACTATTAACTATGCATCTTCATTTATAAGCTGCAATTCAGCTTTTGCAAGTGAAACAGCAGCAGCAAGAGCAGAATCATACATGAGTGCAATTGTCAACATAAAATTGGTTTAATATAAGCTTTCTTAAGCAACTAGATTTTTGAGTATTTAGCATATAAGCAATCAGCGTTGCTGTTAAGTCTTCAGAGATAGGTCCTTTGAGTAGCAGAGGAACAATGCACCATCTGTGTATAAGCTTGGCACTGATTGATAGCACAACAAACATTGAAGTTGATTATCAGGACTTACAAATTATAATAAATACAGGTAAAATTGAGGACAGCTTTCTCATCCCCTTGTATTAAAGCACAAAATACTTTATACAGAACAAAGCACTCTTTTTTAAACACATCTGGTCAGAAGTGTCTTGTGTCATTGGTCTATACAATCACTCCCTGATTAGAGACAATGATCATGACAGTTTTTGAAGGCTAATGGACTTTATTTCAGGCTGTGGGAAATCAAAGGCAGAATATGATAGGTCATTCTAATAAAAAAGACATTTTGAAGGCATTAAAAAAAAAAAAGAAAGAAAACCCAACAGCTACCACAAGACTTTTGAGTTTTCAGGTCTAACATTGCTAACATTGTTAATTTTCTAGGGTGCTAAAAAATAATAATGGAAGTTTTGTACTCTCTGGCTTTGCTTATTCTAGTAAAGTACACATGGCCAGGTTCTAGCCTTATGTGGTAGCATATGATCATCCACACTGTTGGCCTGCTCTTTGGCATGGAAGCACACCAAATTAGCAGCTTCCCAGACAACACCTGTATAGAGACTGCGGAAACGCATGGGCCAGGGACTGTTGTCAGCAGCCTTCCTGGAGATTACCGTGTTTTTAAGGGAAGCGAGTTCAACTGTGATGACAGATTTATGATTTCCCTGAAAAAGAAGTAGTTTGGAATCAAACTCCTCACAAATAATCTAACAAATAATCTCCTCACAAACACACCGCTATTCAAAGTAGCTCACTGGCATCAAGGTCCATCTCAGTCAAGACAGGGAAATAGGAAATGAGCTGAACGAGAAGGAGAGAAACCTTCCTTTGTGTAAGTAGATGAAGCAGTTTATTCTTTCTTTTTTTTATGCCTGTAACAGATATTTGTACCTCCTGTCTGCTTTTATATGCTGTCAAGAAACGTTTGCATTAGGAACATTTTGAGTTAAGTTAGTCCAATCTTAGTTTAAGATGCCTGGTTAACACCAACGCACCTCTCAAAGACATGCCAAATCTATAAACCAAGACTGAAGTATTTCAGTACCACAAAGGGCCACAGCTTTCTATTATTCAGTGCATCCAATGGGTAGCTGCTTGGGCTGGGTGAAGAGGTGGTGCCACTTGTGCTACAGGAGGCAGACACATCCCCCAGGGACTGCAGTTGACACAGAAAGGTCTTTGGCATGCAGCAAGATAGGATGATGCACACGTGAATCCTGGGGAATACAGTGTGGAAAGGGTACACACAAAACCAGTAGCATGCCACTTTCTGTCAGGGCCAGAAAATGAATTCTAGCCAACTTAATTTCGTAACAGGACTGTAGCCTCAGTAAAGCGGAAAACCATTGAAAAGGCTGACTGCACAACTAGAACTATTGAATTTTTTAAAAAAGTATGGAGTCAGCCTCAAGTTTAGAACCCTAAATGCTACTAAAGTATCAGGTATTATGACAGTCACATTTTGGATTATATGATTTGTTCACCCTCATTAATATTCAACACATTTCATTTTATCGTTAGTGAAAATTAAAATATGCATAGCATTTTATTGTCTGTGTGCTAAATACTTCCCATTGACGCAGGAAAATAGGGCAGAGAAATACTACAATCTTTAAGTAAAGCACTAGAAAACATCCATTTTAAAAATGAGTGGACTTCTTTGCTAATGTCTGTAGTTTCAAGCAATATATTTTTACCCACGTGAGCATCTAGAAAAACAAGATACAATTTAGCATCCTCGAATACTTGAATGGGACATTGTAGATGAGTTCTAATTTCAAGAAGAGTTACAAGATGAGGGAAAGATTTTCAGAAGCACAATGGGCATTAGGTGACTAATTATGCTCTGCAGACCTCCGGCATTCACTATTAACTTGTCTTCCCAAGCCTACCCAGATCAGAGCCCATTTTTATTATCTGGGGACTGTGGTATGTATCGATGATAGACCACTCAACAAATGTTTGATGGATCAGTTTAATTCTCTAACACAGCATAAGCACTGGTTTCTCTGAGTAACAGTCTCCGTCAGGGACTGAAAATACATGCCAGCCAAAGTCATAACCTCACCACACCTAGGCTATTTTTATAGTTAAGATACTTGACTAAGCAAAGTCATCCAGAAAGGCTGAACCTTTGAACCACCAGCTTTTCAGAAAGAAAACAGCAAGTTTTCTTCAAGAGTGGGTGAAAAAGTCTTTGCGATATATCCTCACAGTAAGTAAAGTTAGCAACGCTCTCCATTTGCTCTTCCCCTAAGCTGTCTCCCTGCACCTCTCAAGGACAGGAGCATGCAAAACTACTCTGTGAGTACACTGTCAGGCTGCCACCAAGTCATGATTTCCCAGCTGCCCTGAGCAAAGAGCCTGTGGGTACACGTGCTTTCTGTGGCCCTGCATGCTAACTCCCCTTCCTTCAGAAATCTGGCTATGACTGCGTCACCATTGCATTGTCAGTAAGAAATTCTATTCAGAAATCCATTCTCATGGGTGTCTTCAACAAGGCTTATTCTTTGCCCCTAACAATTTCCTGGTTACTATTTTCGCATAGTTTGTCTGCAAATGTAGAGCTGCTCTCACATTTTCCTCATTAATAAGTCATCATGCTCTCAATCTCATGAGCAGCTTACGTTTCAGGTGTATATTTCTTCCCGTTATTATTGCCTCCTCCCACGTGAGGGTGAGGCACTGCACTGAGGCTGCGCTGTGTTTGAGATCAGTTGTAAGAATAAGGAGGCTGGCACTACTAATTCAGAAAAACGTCCCATCACAACACCCTCAGTATTGTCAATAGTCTCAGCAAAAATAAGAAACTAGAAAAGAGAAAGAACTACCATGTTCTTCCAGTGTGTTTACATTATCTATTTTTAGACTCCAAGTAGAACCAGTGTTTATTTTAGCCAACCACTCAAGTCTTTTTCCATTACCTTTTCCTGAAAAGTTTCAGATACTCAATTTAAAAATCACCTGGTATTATTACATTTTCTGCCTCAATAACATGGCATAACTGCTTTCCCAAAACTAAAAAACACGATTTCTGCAGCTAAGAATATCATCATGTTTCTTCCATATTTGTGGCCACAGGGTTGTTTAAAAACATGATTTCTGCAGCTAAGAACAATACCATGTTGTTTCTTTCGTGTTTGTGGGCACAAGGTTGTTTAACAGGAATGTACTTGAATTAATAGGCAATTTCATCCACTGTAAAACATTACCAGCAAACAGACTGTCTGATAAGAGACACTGCCTGAAGTGTATGAATGAGGTATGGTTTCTGTATACTGTAACTCGACCATTACTGTCTGTTTTAAAATGTCTGTGTAGTGTGTCATTATTGCAATAATTTCTTTAGCTATACTTCTGAGTTAAAGACAACATGGGTGTCTAGTCTCTAACTCATCTAGACAACCACCCATTGTGCCTTTCGTTCAAAATAAAAATGTGTTTGAAGTAATGATTTATTTCTCCAGATGTTAAAAAGCAACAGTAAATAAAAATTAACCAAAACTGCAAATCTCTTTGCAGTACTAGCTACATTTGGGAGGTGATGCATGATTTCCAAGCTTCCCAAGAATATTTTTATGAAAACAAGATTGGGTCCTGCTGCAGCATGCCAAATCCTGACTTTGCTTTTAAGTAAGCTCTCCTGCTAATAAAAACCTATAGATCAAAGAAAAATTATTCAGAAATTATAAGTATGTCACAGCATAAACCTGTTACAATGCAATATATTCCCAAAGTACAGCAAACCTTCCTATTTTAATTAGAACCTGGATCACCTTGACCTTTCCTAGCACACAGCAGAGTGCCCCTCTGAACCAACAGCAGCATCTGCATCCTCATTCCATTTTAATCAGAGCTCAATTTGGATTTCTGTGTCTCGGCAATCAGTGCATTGCAGAGCAAGGAAACTGTAGAAATAAATGAGATGTTGCCATGTTCCGGCTGATTAAAACATGATTCAAGGTGACTTTTAGGTGACACTACAAGTTGTCAGAACAGCAGTGCACTTTACCTTATGAAGGAAAAAAAAAAAAAAATGCGTGAGGGATGTTTATTTCCCCTGTCTGAGATAAGTGACAGAATTGAAATGAGAGCACTGGTGTGTTCATGAAAATATATATCAGTGTTTAAAGAATCCTATTATTAGACACAGTGGAAACTACATCTTGGATAAGCCTCCCATACTGCGGGTAATTATCACAAGCCAGAATGCTAATTGCTTTTCGATCTGCTCTGTGCCTCCAGTGAGTCTTGTTGAGGGCTACTGGGGCTGTACCAGACACTAACATTTAATGAGACAAAGTTTATCGGAGTACAGCATCAGCTCTTGCTAAGCGAAGAGCAGAAGAAATATGCCTTAAAATGAATAAAAGAAAAATAAGAGTGCATACTCTTGAACAACAAGACGTATTAAACTAAAAACTATTTTCATTATACTTTCTTTTCAGGTCCTAAGTAACTGTATCTTCATCGTAGTAAAAATGGTAAAAAATTGCATGTCATGGCTTAGTTACCTGACAAGGTGAGGACTTGTTCTGCATTTAAAAATTTCTGCTCTGTTCTATTTACAAAAGAGAAGTCCATCCATCAGCTAGGAACTCATAAAGCTTTTTTTTTTTTATTTTTCAGTTCTGATTCTTCTAGTAAAGAACTATTGAGAGTGGTAGTCTACAGAATTTTTCACTTTCTCGTGAAAAATAAAAAAAATAATTAGAAACTATTTTCTGGACAATCTACCACGTCTTCCAGAAAATATGTGGTATAGGAAATGCACATTTTGCAGAAAGCGTAGCTCCATAAGAATGACCTTTCTGAAGAAAAATGGGAACATTTCCACATTTCTCCATTTTACAATATTTGCTTTCTTATAATTAGAACTTTTCCATACAAAACCATCATTCAGGAACTCAAAGAACAAGGTAGGCAAATTCCACAGGAAGTATTCCAAGTACCATCAAAGCAAGGTAGGATATATTGACTGCTTGAAAGACATAGCCGTGAAGCGATCCAAGTTCTACTGAAAGTCTGCAAGAGAGGGAGAAGGAACACAGAGGTCCGTGATTCCTCTCCTATATTAAATGCAGCAGCATTCTCCCTTATAAAACAAAGCTGATGCCTCTGCAGAAAGGCAATGACGACAAAATCGTGGCCGCCAGTTATTTATTGCACTGATGGATAAGTTGCTTCACTTCTTTTTCTAATCTCTGATGTAGACTGTAAAAAGAAATAATTGTAGAGAGAAAACAGAGAAAGGAGTCTTTGACTTTGGTTCTGCGAAACCTGTCAGTTCTCTGTGGTGACAATTTCAAATGTGAAGGTCAGAAGAACAACAACAGAGAAAACTAGCAAGACCAGTAAGTTAAGGACCTCAACAGCCATAGCACTAAATATGAGTCAGAAGAGCTGTGAATCATAGAATCAAAGAATGGTTTGGGTTGGAAGGGACCATAAAGATCATCTAGTTCCAATCCTGAGTAGATCAAGTGAGCATATTGTATCACAAAATTCGGATGCAGATGTCAGTATTTCTGCATGCATGTGTATGTTTGCTCATCTTTAACAGAAAATACTTTGCCATTATTAATTTACCATTTAAAACAGGAAGACAGACTACCCTAAAGCAATGATTTTAAACCTACTGTTCACAAAATCTCTAAGTCCTAGTGGTTCACGTAAGCTGATGAAAAAAAGACAGCCTATTGTCAGTAGGCTACTCTGAGACCACAGCTCTCTGGACTTCAGAAGAAAATATTTAGGTCTAAACCAAGAGAAACAGAAAAGTAAATCAGTGGGTTCCGTGATTTACATTATAGAAAATAAATATTAAGCTCTTCATCTGGTTTTAATTCTCTCCCTTAATCATAACTGTAATTATATAGTATTACAGACCCTAACCTCTGCTCGTCATAATAGGTGCAAACTGTATTTCTAATAACTATTTTTAACACCTGAATGATTGCCTTAACTTTGTGTTGCTCCATCTCTAGGGCAATCTCATCCTTCCTCAGAAAAGGTGACCCACTCCCAAGATGAGGTTTAACAATTGGGTTGTTCAGTGACAACACTGCTTTTCTATTCCTTTCCTTTTCCCTAGAATAGTCTATTTACCTTAAAAATCCCTTGCCCTCATTCTGTAACTCTTCTGAACCAAAAAAACTTTTGACAACTTGTCTTAATATCAAGTATTACGGCAAATAAGATAAATATGCTTCAACAGTGACTATAACAATATTCTCTGAATTCTTGGTACAATCAGCCAACAAAAATATTTCATTTCATACATCATTTACCACTTCTATAGGAACTGCAGAAGATACTGCGAATGAATTCTAAAGTGAAAATTTCATATAGCAGGGCATGCATGGTGCATGTATAAGATTACCTTTCACCAGTTCTCTCCACCTCTCATCATTGTGATCCATACAATTCCTCCCATTAGGAGATATAACTTTGGGATATAGCTTTGGAATGAAAACTACAGGAATCCCACAGAAAGAAGAGGAAAACATTCAGAGAGAAAGGATGGCTATGTGGTAGAGCTTTGGCCACTGTATTAACAACTAACTCCTGAGTTCATGACAAGAATTAGGTAAAACAACATTTGAACACTGTTAAAGTAAACAAAGAAATAAAAATGCAAGCTTCCACTTCTTGGTGCACACTGCAGTGAGGATATGACTTCAGCCAAAACATGAGTTACCTGCTCAGCCATTTTCTTCTGCCATTTTTATTCTATTATGAAATAATAGAAGGTAATACCAGTGTGGCTGAAAGGCAACAGAGACACCTTTAAAGACAGGTAGACACTGCAACATGAATCTGTGAGGTTTAGAAATTCTCTCAAGGAATTAATCTTAATCTGGGAGCTGTTTTTACCTCTTTACTCTCTAGTTGTGCTGACCACAGCACCGGACAGAGAGGTGATGAATCCGCGCAAAAATAAAAAAAAAATCAGAAGAAAAATGCTGCTTTCTCCATCTGTCCTGTGTTCCTCCCTTATTTTCCAAGCAAAATATTGAACAAAATTAATATTTTCCTGATCTCAGGAGTGATATTTTATGGTATAATAAAAAAAAATCCTACGATTCTGCTAAATTCTGAAGGTGGTGGGTTTTTTAATCAGACTCCTGTATATATTTGTCTTGGAGATAACACATTATCACATAGTAATTATAGCAGGTTTTCGGCCATTTGAGGTTTGGTTTTTTTTTTTTAATATCTAGACTACACTGTGGTCATAATATTCTTCTGGTAGTTATGGTAGCAGCTCTGGCTTGTGCTGTGGACTTGCATCCAAATGCTGCAAGTTAACCCCAGCAGGCACGCTCAGTGGGGTGGAGGAGAATGAGACGGGTAAAAGTGAGAAAACTCCTGGGTTGAGATAAAGACAACTTAATAGGGAAA
>NW_010396915.1:22480-34661 GCF_000710305.1 Buceros rhinoceros silvestris | reverse complement strand
GGAAAGAAGAAGCTGTGCATGCAAGCAAAGCATGCACTGCATATTATGTGTGTTTCTTTAGCCTACATAAATTACAAGGGGAGCTGTGCAGTAACAAAATGGGTCTAGCTGTTGTTCTCCTCCTCCTTGTATTCCTTAAAGTAGAGTTCACAGTGTTTAAACCCTTGCTCAGGATCTCCCTCTGGGGATTTCAGACAAAATTTCTATCACATGAAGAGCTTACAGTGTGCTACCGTAGCTGTTACAACTGTGTAAAGATTGCAGCTTGAGAAAATGAACGAACTTCGGAAAACGCTAAGTCTAATAATGCAACAAAACATCACGTCCCTCATGGCCTACTATTTATTAACCACTGGCACACTTGATAAACACACATAATGTATTTTCCGTCATCCAAAATGTATGTACTTCAGATCAGCTGCTTTATTCAAGGCACCAGGACAAAGGTCTGTTGAGATGAGAACTGCAATAGAAATGGAGTTTTCAGGAAATAGTACAGGAAGCAGAATGAGCAAACACATTTTCCCCTTCCATTTCTACCACAGATTCTTTCTTTCCTCTTTTCCATACATTTCCATCCAGAAAATGTTTCAAAATCTATTTTAATGCTCACAAAATACATTGGCCTGCATCAATCAGAAGGTAAGAATCGAAATTCACGCTGGTCCCTTCTGATCTAAGAAAATGACACTTGCATGCATTTACTTTTAAGAGGCTGCTCGAATAACCACAGTTATATAACTATATAGCATTCTCCCTTTTAAAAGGTATTTGGCAATGCTAGCAATGGTGACTATAAACGAGGGATATGAGTAAGACACGATTGTTCTAATTATGCTGCTCTTGCCATCAATATTTGTTTTTAGAGCACCACAAAGCCCTAAAACAACATAGATATCATATGTAAACTATATAAGGGGAAGAGAGAGGACAAGACTGCAATGTTTGAAATTTTGTAATATCTGTGTGAATTTTAATTATCCCTCACGATAAGCTATGAAAATATCAGAGGTTCATAATGGATTTTAAAACCTTGGCAACTTCAGCGACAAAAATAGCAATTAGTTCACATTTCACCGAAAAATCTCCAAATATATTTAAAAAGTTTGCCCGATTTTCTTCTTTTTGGTGGTGTGCTAAACATGATATATTATTATGTCCTTTAGTTAAGGAATTCAGTGTTTTGAAGAACTACAGAGACTGAACTCTGTTACTGTAACCGGATCTACTAGATTCAAGTTACCCAAACTCAGCATGTAAGGGGCCACAGAGCCCACTGCAGTAAGTTAGAGTAGTTCAGCGTATTTTAACAGAAACACTCTTTTCTGCAGGATCTCATAAGATGATCCAGCATCCAGTACTTTATAGCCCTAACTAATCTTGTGGAATTCTCTGACTGTGCAGGCATTATCTCTCAGGTTCGCATATAAACATTTATTCTGCATTATTTAAAGAGTGACAAATTAATGGCTAATACGGACAAGCATAAGCAATTATTAAGATAAGGAAAGTGACAGGAAGAGTAAACTAGCACTGCTTTGAACTTTATATGTCACGTAATTGTTACTGCTTTCAGAAAATTTAACATTTTGAAGTGGAAGATTGTATCTCTTTTTACACTTTGCTTTTTAAATTCTCTCCAGTGTTTAAGTTTGCAAAGGTTAGATGCCAGCATGATCTAGAATAAGACCATTTGTGACTGATTTTGAAAGGTTACCGAGAGGGAAATCTAATGTGTGAGAAGCCTCAGGGAATGAAGCTGACTCTTACTGTTTTCTAAGAGATCTGATATCTCAATGAAAGACAAAATTGCTGAATTTTTGCCTGGATTTCCAGATAACATATCAGGATATCTAAGCAGTCACATTAAGACGACATTTTGCACCCCTAGCCCACATTGTGACAAATTTTTATCAAAATCTGATGCTTGTCAAGGATGCTGTGAACACTACCTGTACATCACAAACAAAAATCAAACAAATAACATGCACATTTACTCTCTACAACCACTGAAAACAGTGCAACCTTCACAAACCCTGCCTGTGTAATAAAATAAACACAATTTTACAGCAAGGCCAGAATTGACATTCATTACAATATTTCTGCAATTTTCTACCCTTCTATCATCGGGCCGTAGTGATATTAAGGGCTAACCTGAGGAAGAGAAAATGTTATTCAGGTGTCTGAAATAGCACAGTCTAGTCCCATAAAGGGCATTGAATATTAGATTAAAAATCCTCGCCGGGGTCCCTGTGGACACCAAAGCAGAGTACAAAGAACTCTGACCACGTATTCAGAGTAACCTGACTTGCTAACCAATGAGGCTGCTGTGCTTCGTACCCAGCAGTTTCCCCAGGAAATGCATATCATTCAAAAGGTACGAACCAAAGCAATCAAGTCTAGTATATTTGGGCTTCCAGAGTCTAATATTGTGCAGTGCTAATCAGGCTTGGGAGAAAATTTTCAGAGTAATCATTTCTCTGACAAAAGTGGAAGTGAAAGCCTGAAAGTCATCTGAACTGTTTCTGAGTAGAGCGATTTATCCACAGAAGAAATACAGATACATCTGCCAAGTTATACGTTTCATTTTGGATCAGATGAGATATTTTGTGTGACTGGCACCCTGTTTTGGCTAAGTGATGAGGCAAACAAATATTGAAGGTCCAGTGTCCAAGTGAAGATCTATGCCCAATTAATTGCAAAATTAAAATTCACATCCTTCAATATGCTAATGAGCCAACAGCAGCACCTGCTAAACATATACGACTATGTTACTACACTCTCCACCCAAATCATGCTAAACATCACCTAAGAGGCAGAGACAAACAGAGTCAGGGTGTAAAAACCCAGGAGGGGAGGAAAAGACTGAAGATTTAGCAGGGAGAGTTGACAGTCTGTATTCCTCTTCCTCCATCCAAGACAGGGATGCCTTCTTGGTAAGAACCGCACTCTCACCATAGGATGAAGATACCCAGGATAGTTTTCTTTCTGCCAGCATTACTATTACATATCAGTTATTACTGCTACTGCAGTGAGTGCATTTATCAACAGCAATTCTGAATCTGTTAGATCTGCCGCTTTATTAAGCTTCTATTATCTTTATTGGCTTTGCAAAACTGTTTCAGTGCAAGTCCTTGCGGTCTCTAGCAGGCAAACACCAAACTCCTAGCTTTAACCTGACAGCTTGCTATAAATCAGGAACACTAGAGAGGAAGAAGACTGACTTCAAGAAGAAATATTGCCCAAAATGAGGTGTACTGCTGTTCGTGCACACTCTTGAAGAGAAATCACATACCATTTTGAAACTCATAGTTCTTGAGGTTGTTTCTGCATGTTGTTTCTGCACCATCTTTTCTCCTCCATCATAAGGAAAAACATTTTCAGTAAAACTCTGAACTAGCAAAACCATTAACTATAATTATTGACATTGATATACCATAAGAAGTGTTACCTTTAAATTTCAAGTATCAATTTGTGCGGAAAAAAAAAAAAGTGATGGTACTTCAAGAATCAGGAGACATGTTAACTTCTTGATTCAATTACTATACCTTATATGAATTTTCATAATTATTTAGCTCTATGCAACTATGTATTCTGGCCGTCAGAGAGTCTAGAGTGGCAATTGCAAGATTTTGTCAAGCTCCTCTTATAACTGTACCAAAAACGTTTCTTGCATTACGTCTGTCAGACAGTCCAGCAGAGAATGAAATCCGCAGACTTTTCATCCCTAATCTTTAAAAGTAAATTATTGCTGGTGACCATTTAAAGTTATTTTAGATAATGCATGATTTTGAAAAAGGCTGGAACTTCTTGTTATTATGCTCTATTACACGAGGAACTTAAAACTACAGAAATAAAGTGCTAGTGTATTTTCATGCAGTTTGCTTTATCAACTTAACCATTTGATTTTTCACCTTCTGTCTGCCATTTCAGCAACACAAGGGAGTTTAGGACAAGCCATTTTATTTAGGTTTAGAAGAAGATAAATTAGTTTGAAAGCATCTTGAATATTTTATTTTGAAGACTGGAAATTACTTCATATCAAGAGTGAAGACATACTTCATTCACACTCCTGAAAACCGAATTGCAAGCACAGTTCCCAAAACAGAGAGACAGTAAGAGCAGAGGACTGAATCTCTGGTTTTCCTGATTCCTCCTCACATTTTCCGAGCTGCGCTGCTTGTTTTGAATTTCGGTATGTCATTTAACCAGGTTGCTTGGTAAGATTCAACACAGCCTGCATCAGGCAAATTGTCTCCCAGTCCAGCCTGAATCAGATCAAGATATATCAGCCAATAAAGTGTTTTGTTAAGCTGATAATCATACAACCAGGCTGTAATAAGTAGTAATTTTAACTGTAGCTCGTGAAGAATTACAATAATTTCCATGACTTTGCTTTACATAATAACGTAAAACCAGTCTTACATTGCTTTTCAGTAATTCTTGTGGTATATATCATTAACAGGTTTTCAGAAGGCACAATGGTTACATTTTAGCATCTTAGATGGGGCATGGAAAGCTTTCTTGGGTGAGGGTTTGGACTCCATCTCTCGCTTGCGTTTGTGATTACCGATGCAAAGAACAGAATGACGTAAAGCAGTATCTTTCAACACAGTGTGCCACTATAGGGAATTCACCTTTATACTGAGTCATAGTTTTTATTTCTGTGCTCTACAGAATTCCAGGTCACACTGCCAAAGCAAGACTAGACCACAGTACAATCAGGCTGGATGAAAGCCTGAACGCTACATAAAGTGACAACTGCAGGAAAAAAAGCAAATGCTTTCCACGGAAAAGACCTGTGAATTTATATTTCAGATTCTAAAGCACTTCAAATACAGATTGATAAAAATCTGCTGTATCTAGGCAAAACATTTTGCCTGCAGCAATATGTTCTGTGAGCTATTCCTCCACTTGTCTTTTTTCAAACTTCTGAAACATCTTTTTTGTTCACTCTGTGAAAGCACAGTGATGCTGAAAACCTTGGTGATTAAATTTATCAGGTTTTGACATACGATTTCAGATGTTCAGAGGTATGGCTTTTAATATATATTTGACTTTCTGTATTGAATGTGCCAATAAGAAAATGAGAAGAGTTTTATTTTACCTTAGTTTGTTTTTATAAAAGAAATAATGATACTGGAATTTTATTTTCCATCAGTCAGAAAGAATTCTTTGGTTATGAACTGCTAACTACAGAAATGAAATTTTGAGTCTAGTCAAAACAGGTTTTGGCCCTTGAAGTCCCTTACCATTTGCTTAGATGAAGGGTTTGGTAGTAGGAGAGAATGTTGGACAAAAAGACATTAATTAAAAGAGTATATACATCAAAAAAACCTAATGAAGAAACAAGATATACTGCATTTCAGGTATCACTTCTGCTGCAATGACAGGCAGAAGAGAAGCAGTAATAACTAAGGCTGTCTAGTTAGAAAACTCTTGAAAGAAAAAAACCACAGGTATAAGCTCCCCATTTACATCTTCCTGGAGAGACAAAATGTTGCTCCCAGCCATGCAGTGACTTGACAGGAACTCATATCATCACACCCAAATGATGCCGTAGTCATGTCTATACATGAGACAAGCTTATGTTACCTCAGAGTTCTCGCACGGCTATTATTGCTAGCTAAATATTACGTGGTCTACTTTTCCTCACCAATAATCAGCAGAGGGCAGAGGCAACGCCTATTAGCACACCGAAGGGAAGGAGTTTAACCTGATACTACACATTTGCTTTACGCAGTTGGCAACAGTAATCTAATATTATTTGCTAATAAGCTAGATTTCTTGGTGATAATTTTCAATTGAATTAATTCCATTGTGGTTTGAATACATGTAGTTAAACAGTAGTGAAGATAATTGTATCCATAACTCTTACTCTTCAAGATACCTGCAGGTTGGCAGCTGGTCATTAGATGTGATTAACATGTAGGTTATGGAGACAATAGAAGGACTGCATCTAAGGGAATATTGGTTAAACTTTAATTTCAGTTAGGCTTACTCTGCTTATTTTGCAAAATAGTTATGTAGAACTTATAGTGCAGGTCCCTATCGTAATTTTTCAGGTAATTAGAAAACTACCATGCTCTGAGATGAACACTACCTAGTGTTTATCTTCCTGCAGCTTAAAAAAGCAACTTCAAGCAATGCAGTTATGTAACAACCAAGATAAGAAGTTTTTATTAATATGCAAATCTACTAATTTTTGGTTCAGCTGTTCCACAGTTACAAACAGCCATTCGCTGATATATTATGAAGCTGAAGAAATTCAGCAACAATAATATACTAAATAGTTCAGAGGACATTTAGGTATGGCTTATGAACTTACTGTATTCCACTGGCAGTTAAAGAAGGCATCTTTATGCCTTCTTTTATGCATCAGCATGCCTTTATTTGATGGCTCCAGCCAAAATTCATTCCCCCAGCTTTATATGCTGAGCACCATATGGTCTGGAATATCCCTCTGGACAGTTGGGGTCAGCTGTCCCAGCTGTGTCCCCTCCCAACTTCTTGTGCACCCCCAGCCCACTCGCTGGTGGGGAGGGGTGAGAAGCAGAAAAGGCCTTGACTCTGTGTAAGCACTGCTCAGCCATGGCTGAAACATCCCCGTGTTATCAACACTGTTCTGGTCACAATTACAAAACACAGAACCATAGCAGCTCTGAAGAAAATTAACTGCTATCCCAGCCAAAACCATTACAGAACTTCACTACAAATTGAGTTTAATTCACATCCAGAGATCCAAATTTAATTAATTTTATAAAAATTTAGTGGCAGATCTGCTATAAGCCATTTTAAAGGTCCTGAAATGAAAGGTCATCTTAGGAAAAGAAAAATTGTTTACTTTACGAATTGCTCTAAAATAAACCCATTAGTATAAAATTTTTAGAAGTTTTCCCAGCTATGCCACATCTATAATTAAAGAAGCTGTCAAGAAATTTTGAGCAGGAGTATTATCAAGAAATAAGGAGTTGTATTTTAAAAATAATTTAAACTAATGCAGAAGAGAAAGCATGTGAAATACATAAGAAATGGCCAGCTCCAGTCTGAACTGAACATCTAACCATGCTGACAAATTGTTCCCCAGGTGCTGAATATTTCTCAATAAGGTACATTAAGCTGAAGTAAAAAAATTGATCTAATAAAAAGTACAGTTCGTAAGTCCTCTTTAAGGAGGGGTACACTGGGTGAAGAGGACACACTGAAATGCTTTTAAAACCAGTTTTATGAAGTCAAACTAATTCATGCGCGCTCTTTTTGATATTATAATAAGGCCATTGTCAAATGTTATATATTTTTAATCTTCAGCAATGTCAGCGGCCTGCCTTCTACTTTTTAAAACTATCCCTTTGTGCTGCATAACAATTTGCATCCCAAGAATTTAGCATCAGTGTGGAGATCTTATTATAGGACTTTTGAATACATTACCCCTCTCTGCTGTAATTACTCTTTTAATTGTCTGATACTGCTTCAGCAGAAGGAGGCAGTCAATTAATGCCAATGCAAATGTCTGGGTCTACTGTCTGTGCCTGCCAATAGCTTCCCTTTTAACATCACATTGCATGCAAATAATTTTAGTGATGCCGTTCCAGGATTTACAATGACTCCATCGAAACACTGACAGTTTCAGTAGTAAGAATGCTTTACCTTTGTTTCGGTTTAAATTTGTCTACTCTGAAAAAAATTAGTTTCTCCTTCCACTTGCTTTCCCTCCCCCTGCCCCCCTTCTCTTTTCTACCTCCCTCTAGCTAACACACATTCAGCATGAACTCTTCGGGCACTTCTGAGTGCCTGAGACATCAAACTCATGGAGCGCAGCGTTCACTTCTTGTGACCTATCGCACAGACAAGTTATTTTCCCAGGAATGCTGTGTACCTTGACCAGCAAAAATTATCCTTATTAAACCTCTAGTGGTTGCGTGGATGCAAATTCAGTCTGAAAGTAACATATTTGAACAAAAATAACAGCAAAAGATAATATGGTCGAAGGGTACGGTCTCTCTGCTCAAGTGCAGAGTTAGGTTTTATACATGACTAAAATGCTACCCAAAGCTGACATAAGCTTCTGGTTTTGCAAACACCTGCAGAAGGTGCTTGAAAGCAAAGAGGAAAAAACCTGTAAGCCCAAGCTGCTAATATGAGGTGCCAAAACATGCAGTATTCCTTCAACTTTATCATATCATTTTAATTTACTTACCAATTATGGGATTAAGGTATTAATTTTCAGTCACCAATTTGAAATGTGATTATGGATTTTACTCAAGGTCAAACTGAAGAGGGAATTCTCACTAAATGAAATGGTAATAGCATTTTCAAAAATAGAAGCAATGTAGAAAAACAGGAGGTAAACCAGTTCATTTCATGCTTGAAAACTCTTATAATCATTGAAACTAAGGACAACAAGGATACCATGTGATCCAAGGTTTAAGTATAAGAGGAATAACTATATGACTTCGGTAACTACTTTTCCAATATTTTGAATCCATATTGTAAAAGAAATAGCAGAAATTTGTGTTCTAACTTGTAAATCATGGCTGCTAAGAATGCAGTAGGTATATTTTTATCTAGTACACAGTTAAAACCAGAATTTTTACTAATTCAAAATCTTACCCTTCGGTCACATAGTTTTGCCAACTTTTACAATGCTCTCTTATTAAAATCTGTTCATAAGAAAAAAAATAGCTTTTAGATGACAGAAACAGGCTATTTCAGTCAAAAAAGCAAGCAAATCAGAGATTTGAGTGGCTCATAGCAAAACACCTTTCTCATAGCTGAGTTCAGATTAAAGAATGTTTTCTGATTGACATTAACAACAACATGCTATTGGATGTGAAACTGGTTTGGTTTTTTTGTAGCAGGCAACTTAAGTATTTCCTAGCTCTGTAGAGTAGAAACAAACCACATAACCTTCACCCAGATATTGACAGGGACAGTTTAAATTCAGGATAGTGCTTGCAGTTAGGCAGCTGGCATACTTGCCCAGCTCTGTTCTCCAAACACACACCAGGTTCCACATTATCTAATTTCATACTGAAAAGAGAAACAATGAACTATCAGAGGAAGCCATATGAAATGCACAAAACGTACCTGTATTTTCCCTTCCATATTTTAGATGGACTAAGTGTGCAGACTACTACAGTACTGATGCAGCAAAGACAAGAAATAAAGCTCAGTTGCAGGAATCACAATTTGAGGTATGCCTTGGTAATGTACCTATTTTGGTCTACCACAATATTTTTAGGTATCATAAATAAATATGACCTGCCAAGCATTAAACCTGGCTTACAGACTGTGACATACGGTTGTTATACATAGACAGTCCCTTGGTTTCTTACTAAGGCTGACAAAGGTCAAGGAGTCCTGTGCCTTCCATCTCGCATTTACATTTTATGCTCCAAGAACAAGATGAGGCTCTCCGGACGGCTATTGCTAACACAGTAGATAGACAAGTTACGGATCACGAATTAGCAGGGTCAGAAAGTGGTCTAACTCACCTAGAGTTCGGAGCAATTGTCTTCACAGATACTTAAATTATTAGGAAATAGCTTAAGCTAGGCTTAAGACAGCTTAGCTCAACTTCAGAAATACTTAGTACTTCAAAGGGCTCTCTCACATCTTCCACAAGAGGTGATCATAGTATTCGGATTCTTATTATTAACTTTTTGGAAGTGCACAACTAATATTTTCTGACACATTTATCATCTGCATATTTACATTGATGTGGCTACGAGCTGTTTCGGTGTTCTTTATGACATATTTCTCTGCCAAAGACAAAATTCTGACCTGTGCGAGTTTTCAGTCTGTCTGTGCTAAAACTGAAATTCTAGCTCTAGAAAGAAAAAGTAATCAGAAGAAAATACCTTTCCTAAACGCGAACTGAATTGTGAGGTATATTCTTTGTTGTCTTACAGAATCTCAAACACTAAGATAATGAGATCATCTCTGGCCTCAGGCTTGGATCCTAAAGCTTATGCACCCACAGGACTTTATGAACTCCTATGGTTTCATCAAAATCAATAGGAGCATTCACGAGATAAAAGTTATTTGCGTGCTTAGGTCTTTTCAAAGTCAATGCCTTTATTACTTGGATTCAGGCTCAAAGTTTTCAGTGACCAACCAAAGAGTAACAGATAATTTATGCCTGTCATGCTGGGTTACAGAACAAAATACTTTCTTCACCTCACCTTCACTTCCTCTTCTGTGTGCTTTGAATACATCAGAAACCTGATACCAAATCAGCATGCCAGTGGGATGTTAAAATTGTTAGAGTATGCTTAAGTCAGCATACAGGAAGTCAAGATTTTTTTTTTTATTATTGTGACATTGGTTTATGACTGCTGAAGTGCAAAAACATCACAGATTTTATATGTAAATCATGCAAAAGCACAAAACTAATAGAAAAGAAAGAGCGAGCTAGTGTGATGAAGACATCTACACTTCAGAGTGCAGAGAGACATCTAGTAACCTCAAATCACTCAGCAAGAGATATTTCATATTTCCTGCATAAAGGAGTAGTTTATGATGACACTTAGTGTCTGAGTCTGTATACATATGCATTTACTACTGTAGAGGAAAAGTAGTAAAGCCTGAATCCATTGTCCATAAAATTAAAATATCTTCTGAATTCAGGAAAGGACTTTTTGTATCAGATTCACTATCAGAAATCTCCCTAATGCCTTCCTATATTTTTATGCAACCTTTACAAAGATCATGAGTTTAATTTAAAAAAAAAAAAAAAAACCTAAAAAACAAGTGTTTTTTTAAAATCACAGATTTTTCCATTTTAAGTAATTTTGAAACTTTTACCAATTACCTTTGTTCAGTTTTTCAGCTACTACACACTTTCTCTAAGTCGCAAACCACAGAAAGTTCCAGTTAAAAGGTAAACAAATTTACTAATAATTTCTTTGCATCACACTAAGATACATAGTACATTTGCTTTCCAAGAGTAAGCAAGAGGAATCTACTCAAAATCAAGAACATTACTGTTAATTTTCAAGATCTAAATGGCAGGTTAATCTATCCTACAGTTCATGATTGATTGAAAGTTGGATCCTAAGACCTTTAAAAAAAAAATCTAATTGAAAGTGCTGGCTATAGATATTCTAGTGCTGTGATACAGTCATTTGCTAATGTATAACATGAATTTCTATTCACAGAACCACAGAATTGCTTTTTCTGGAAGAGACTTTTAATGTCATCAAGTACAACCATTAGCCCAGCAATGCCAGGTCATCACTAAACCACGTCCCCAAGCAGCACAGCTACACATCTTTTAAATACGTCTAGGGATGGGGACTCCACCACAACCTTGGGCAGCCTGTTCCAATGCTTGACAACTCTCTCTGTTAAGAAAGTTTTCTTAATATCCAACCTAAACCACCCCAGCACAGCTTGAGGCCATTTCCTCTCATCCTATTGCTCCCGACTTGGGAAAACACACTGATCCTCACCTCACTGCAACCCCCTTAGAGGTAGTGGTAGAGAGCAGGAAGGTCTCCCCTCAGCCTCCTCTTCTCCAGGCTAAACAACCCCAGTTCCCTCAGCCACTCCTCAGAGGACTTGTGCTCTAAACCCATCACCAGCTTCCTTGTTCTTCCCTGCACATGCTCCAGTACCTCAACATCCTTCTTGAAGTGATGGCCCAAAACTGGAGACAGTATTTGAGGTGTGGCATCACAATCATGTTCAATCGGCCGTCGACCAGCATTCCCAGGTCCTTTTCTGCTGTGCTGCTTTCCAGCCACTCCTCCCCAAGCCTGTAATGTTGCAGGAGGTTATATTGACCCAAGTGCAGGACCTGGCACTTGGGCCTTATTGAACCTCATACCACTGGCCTTGGACCATAGATCCAGCCTGTCCAAATTCTTCTGTAGAGCTTTCCTACCCTCAAGCAGATCAACACTGTCACCTAACTTTGTGCTGTCTGCAAATTTACTGAGGGTGCACTCAATCCCCTCATCCAGATCATTGATAAAGATGTTAGAGATGTTAAAGGCCCCAACACTGACCCCCGGGGGACATCACTGGTGACCTGCTGCCAACTGGATTTGATGCTATTTACCACCATGCTCTGGGCCCGGCCATCCAGCCAGGTTTTTTCTGGAGCATCCAAGCCACAGGCAGCCAGTTTCTCCAGGAGAATGCTGTGAGACAGAGTGTAAGATGATTTACTAAAGTC
>NW_010396915.1:0-22206 GCF_000710305.1 Buceros rhinoceros silvestris | reverse complement strand
TGTATGTGGCACGCGATGTCACTCCAGATGATCTGCTCCATAACCTTCCCGGGCACCAAGATCAGACTGCCAGGCTTGTAGTTCCCTGGTTCCTCTGTTCTAGCCATTTTTGGAAATGAATCATATTTGCTAACCTATAGTTGACTGGGATCTCCCTGGTTAGCCAGGACTGTTGGTAGTTCATGGAAAGTGGCTTGCTGAGCTATTCTGCCAGCTCCCTCAGTATTCTTGAGTGGATCCCATCCAGCACCATAGATTTGTGCATGTCTAGCTGGTGCAATAGGTTACTGACCATTTCCTCATGGATTATGGAGCTTCATTCCACTCCCCTTTCCTGTCTTCTAGTTAAAGAGACTGAGCCATCAAAGAATAACTTACCATTAAAGACTGAGACAAGGAAGTTACTCAGTACCTCAGCCTTTTCCTTAGCCTTGGTTACTGTTTCCCTGTGCATCCAGTAGAGGATGGAGAATCTCCTTAGCCCTCCTTCTGCTGACAATATATTTTTAGCAAGATTTTTACTTGTCTTTTATAGCAGTGGCCACCTTAAGTTCTGATTGCTCTCCGGCCCTTCTAATTTACTCCCTGCACAAACTCACAAAATCCTTCTAGTTTTTCTGAGTGGCCTGCCCCTTCTTCCATAGGCCATAGACTTTCCTTTTCTTCCCGAGTTCCAGCCAAAGATCTCTGTTCAGCCAGGACAGTCTTCTACCCCATCAGCTTGTCTTTTGGCACACAGGGACAGCCTGCTCCTGTGCCTTTAGGAGTTCCTTCTTGAACGATGTCCAGTCTTCCTGGACTCCTTCGTCCTTCAGGACTGCCTCCCAAGGCATTCTGTCAAGCAAGCTCCTAAACAGGCCAGAGTCTGCCCTCCAGAAGTCCAATGTGGCAGTTCTACTGAACCCCCTACTTACTCCCCCAAGAATTGAAAACTCTACCATCTCACGATCACTATGTCCAAGAGGGTCTCCAACCTTCACACATTCTTGGCAATAAAATAAATTTTTCCCTTAGAACTCCCTACATTCGTGGGTTTTTTTTAAGGTTAAGTATAATACACAAAAGTAGTCTTCTATTATTTACAGAACTTTTCTTTTTGTGTAAAACAGTAAAAAAAGTGAAGTTGACGATGTTCTATATAACGCTATTTACAATTTGTTTTTCATACAGATATGCTTAAGTGCTGGATATACCTTGCTCATGATTTTATTAAATTACTCATTAAAGATTTTGACATATAACCCTTGAAGACCAAAGAGAATCACAGATACTATTGGATTACTGAATATTTCTTACATTTACTTCCCTGACATGGATGAATTCCTTTTGCAGGTAAACAAAAAGACACATACACACATTTGTATGCTTATTGAAACTGGGATAAGACTATCCCTATTAAATTGCATAAGTAGCAAATGAGGAGCACTTCCTGCAGAGGAAACTCAGTACTATGACACAATGAGCCTTAGGAAACAAAAAAAAAAAAATGCAAACCAGGAGTCTAACTAGACTACCTAGGATTTTTTTATGGGGCTACCTAGTGAGAACATCTCTACAGACATTTTTTCCACACTTGGGAGATGCACAATGATGTTTCCTCTGTCTTCCACTAAAAGCAGTAGCTATAGTCCCACAGCAAAAAAAAAAAAAAAAAAAAAAAAGCATAAACACTGAAGGGACAAGTCTGCCTTTGAGAAAAGCTGAAGTACTGAAGTACTTCATTCTCCCAGGCATGAAGCACTGGTTGAAGACTATACAAAAGACTACTTTTTTTTTTTGGCAAGGCAATATTTAATCTGACTGCCTTCAGTAATGTATTACTGAATTACTTTTCCATAAACTATTAAAATCAGAAGTTTGCTCAGTTTAAATGAGGCCTTGTGCTCTTGTTTTTTTCCATAAACCAGGCATGGGATAGGATACCAGCAGAGTAACCGAGTTTCTGACATTACTTGCCAAGATTTATGGCACTCTAGTCAAAAAAACCCAAAACCTGTACATCCCACAGCCTGGGCCAGGACCAAATGTTTACCTCCAAACCAGGCAGAGTAGGCAAGTACAAAACATGAGAGTAAATGCCACATTCCTACTTCTTGACATACTTCGATCCAGTTCATACAATTATGTGTCCCTCTCGTGGCTGGTTAAAGCAGCTATTGCGACCTACTATTTATGTTGAAATAGAGGAGATGACTATAGATAAAGGGATAGAAAGCTACACTTTTGATTTTGTCAGCTTCCTCTTTGAGGTAATCCATTTTTTTCCCTCCAGAAGTGATACATTACATATCACTGGTTGGCTCAGAAAGCGAAAACTTTTAAGCACATAAAATTCCCAGTTTGCTTAACATTATTCTTTCTTCAGAGGTTCAGAGGCCAAATGCTCTTAAGTGTTCTGAATGTTATGAGTGATGATGAAGCTCCAGTCAAGGAACAGAAAAAACACTATGTGCAACTTCCCTGAAAAATTACAGCTAACCAGGCCTGAAATAACCACAGCTCAATATTCTCTGTAAACTAGAGCTGGTCAGTTCCAAGGCCACACAAAACCTTGTATGAATAAAGCTGAGCAAAAAATAAAGCAATAGGCACAGCTAAACTGACACTAATGTAGATATATAGGCAGATAGTTGTTGATATTTTTAGGAAAAATATAGTTCACTGCAGAAAGAGAGGAAACACCAAATTAACAGTTTTGAGAGAACTGTACAGTAACCACAATTGAGGAGAGAATGTAGCAGATAGAGAGTAGATTTGCAGATAAACTTGACTTTTCTCTGGTGCTTACATTGTGTTTTGAATGTTTCACATCTTACTCAAATAGTTTGGTTTTAAGAAAATATTTACTATCAGTCTCATAATTAACAGATGTTTATTAGATCAATTTAACTTTCTTTGCATGTAAATGTTTTTAGAATTCCACTCAGAAAGCAGAATTAGGTTTGGGAAGGATATTGAATAATGCCTCATACTAAAACCAAACCAACTTATTTTAGTAGGTTGTGTAATAACAAACATTTTTAAATGAAGTGTCAAAGTCTCTGGCTATCTACTAAAGACATTAAACATAAATTAATTTAAGTCATGGAAGAAAAAGCAATATACTGTGTTAAGCATTAACGCCGGATAACTGTGGAAGAAATTGTGGTACAACCAGATAATCGAAATTTTCTCTTATTGCAAAGATTTGGTCATCAAGTGCAATTTAGCAGACGTGGTTAGAACACATCTTATTCATTTGCGTGAGAACTTTTTACAGCTACTTGGCTGGGACAAGAAAAAAAGTAACACATTAAATCTTTGTAAACTGGTACTGTACATAAGCAGAAGTGTTTTTTCTTCATACTTGCCTAAAAACCTAGAATAAAAAAACAATAGCATCTCTGCAAGGTTTGGAAGTCGTATTTACAGAAAAGAGGCAAAAAAAAAAAAAAATCACTTTCATGAACAATATCGATACTGTGAAAAATGACAGAAAGAATTATACCAGCCTCAGGAAAAAGTAACCAACATAGCTCAGAGCATAGGCAAATATATTAAATGAGCCCTACATGGTTCGGAAATCAAGAATATAAGGCCAATCCAAATAGAAGTCTGCCTAGCCTTTTAAGGACAGACATGAGAGTGCAGCTCTTCCCTGGTTTGTTTTTTTTTTTGTTGGTTTGTTTGTTTTTTGATAGGGGAATCATATTTCTAAAGGTCAGAATGTGATCCAGTCTTCATGCAGAAAGGAAAGATAATCACTCTCCTCACCATCATAAAACACAGCTTTTTTTTCCCCCCCACCCATTCACTGTGTGTGTTTATTCTGGTAAGCAGAAGAGACATATGCTACAGTGAAGATGAATAAATGTGAAGAGTGTTGGAAAACAAGAGGTGCAGTATAGCCCTGCAGCCTACAAGGGAAGGCATTACCTCTGCGAGTAACGGGCCACAGGTCTTGTGTCAGGCTCATGGGCCTCAGGTGGTGTCAGATCTTGCTTGGACTCATCTTGGCCTGTCGAGAGCTATGCGTTAGCCATTCTATCTGTAATAGCAATGACCTAACCACCACTTCTTTTTTATTTCTAGCTTTTCCTTAGCTTTACCAATTATGTTATGCTTATTGTTGTACATACAACTATAAGAATAACTGTTGGGGCAGCCCTGGCGGGCCATGGGCTGGGGCTCTGACGTGACTCCAGAACACACACTTCTCACAACCCATTTGCATAGTCAGCCCTTTCACCAGCAGCCCGATTCAAGATCGCTAATCTGTACCAAAACCTGCACCTGAGTAAAGACCACAAAAGCCATGGAAAGCAGAGGGAAAAGGGCATTCTCAGAGCGTTAACAATAACAAAATTAATCTGTGTAGTATTAAACATCAATGACCCTAGAACTGAATGCAAGATAGAGAAGTACAAGCAAAGGAGGCCCAATGGCTATGAACAAGTCATCGATGGTCCTTTATTGTTCATTAGAAGAATGCACCCATGGGAGCTGGCAAAAATAGTTTAAAGGGTAACAAAACCCCGAAAAGTACCCCGAATATATGCAAGACATTATACGTAATAAATTTCGATGTAATGGGGAATTGTAATCTAAAGAAGAAAGAGTAAGGTGTTAGCAAACAGATGAAAATGACCACAAGCAGACAAAGCACTGAGGAGGAAGAAATCATCAATCTCACTTTTCCCTTGGTGAAGGACTCTGGGTGCTGATGGCTCCCTCTAACCCCATCACCAGAGTGCAGCCACTTGACCTTAATGTCCACAGGAGCAGCAGAAGCAGACCACCACAGGAAGGGGTGGATACTACAAATTTTGTGTACACCATTTTAATGATATACAATTTAAATGCTAAGTGTTATCATCATTACAACTAGATTAATAGTAATGCTTTGATTAGATTTTTAAAATGTTAGGCTGACACTAAATTCTTGGCTTTGTATATTGAATGCATTCCTTCGGTCCACTGGAAAAAGAAAAAAAACCCCAAAACAAACAACCTCTGCATAAGGTGCCTGAAGCTTTCCTTCTGGAAAAAATGTAAAGACTCATAAATTAAGCATTCCTCTTTTTTTTTTTAACTTACATAGTCTAACTGATTCTTTCTTGTTCAAACATGAAAAATGTTTCTGATGTTACAATGGCAAATAGTTAATCAGAACTTAATATGTTGTCATTACCAAAGAGAGAAAAAGGCAGTGTAAATATTTGTTCAGTAAATCACTGCACTTGACATAATGAGTCATTAAAAACATTGCGGCAGGGATGATTGTGCAAAAGCTGTTATTTGTTTAATGTTTTGTCTAGTCTACACTCCCGCTCCTAAGAAAGTGATTGTTGCTTTATTTCCTAGTTTTGTTGTGAGAATGTTGTAAAGTACCTTGAGACAAAATTCTTACGATGTCTCATTTATGAGTTTCGTCACTGGAATGTAATATTTCTGCCTTAGTTACTATAGTACTCACAAATCCTTGCAACAGTAAAATCAAGTATTTCCTGAAAGCTGTGTTTGATACAATTCAAATCAGAAATAGAGTACATTATGTGACCAGAAGAAAATTTATATTTGCAGCAATTTATTTCCTCTATATGAGAGACTGCTAGCAGCTGTTTGTCTCTACCCATGGAACTCACGTTACATTGTTTCCTTTCATCATCATCCTTGGAGTATAAGGCTATAAAAAAATATCTGTTCACACAATCTTACCTACATAGCAAATAATACTCTATGCAAACCTAAACTTTTTATATAGTAAGTAGAGAACTGAAGAATAAATTCAATTGATACAAAATTATAAGGAGAGATTGATACAAAAGCTGCTTCTTGAAGAAAACTGTATTTTCATCCTATACAGAGATTACAGATTGCAGCTTGCTTTTATTACATCTTCTTGTTACTAAAATTTGCCTCTGACCAACACCCTCCCCTAAAACTGAGTCTTTTTTGTCCAAGCAAATTATTGAGGCTAAAAAAACTTTACAAAATCCACAATTAATCAACTAGGGCAGAATCCTTTTCTAATTTCAGCTCTTCGAATTTTTTCTTTTCAAGAAAAATGCTGTTTGTAATTTACTTCAACTGAGAGAGAATCTCTGGCATGTCACATTTCTCCAAGAAAGGGAAATGTGGTTCAAAAAGACCTCCACAAGTCATGTTGTTCAAGCCATTGCTAAAAGCAGGTCCAGTTAGAGCAGGTGGCTCAGGCCCATATTTAGCTGAATTCTCAAGATTCCACAATCTCCAGAGGCACCTGTTTCATTGTTTGAACATCCTCATGGTAAAAATTAATTTCCTTACATGAAGCAGGTATTTGCCACATTGCAAACTGTGTTTATGGCCTCTCATCCTTCTACCATGCACCCCACAGAGTGTAATCCCGTCTTCAATATGTCCTCCCAACAGGTACTTGTAGTCAGACTTAAAATTTTATCTGTCTCCTCTTCTTGAAACTGGACAAGCCCATTTATGTCAGTCTCTACTTTCATGTTGTGCTCCAGCCCCCTACTCTTCTTGGTGGACATCTGCTTGAGACACCCTGGAACATCACTGTCTTTTCTGGTACTGGGGAGTCCAAAACCAAACTCCCTGCCCCAGATGTGGTGTCACAGGTGACAGTAATGCTGAACTCATAGCCAAAATGGACATGGTTTAGTCGCAGACTAGGCAACATTATGTTAACATTGGACTTTATGGACTGAAAGTTTATTTCCAACCTAAATGACTCTATAATTCTCCGATTCTATGTAAATTGACCAGGTTTCTCTAATTTACCAGTCTTCTTTCTAGAGCCAAGTGGTTTCATGCAAGCATGACCCTTACTTAAAGTATCAGACAAGAAGATTTTTCCTTTCTGTGTAACTCCTTCAAACAACACATTTTTCATACTAGGCACTATATCTAAACTGAACCAATTTAAGAGATTAGGTTAAGTGTCCCCTGGCTGCATTGCTACAAGTTGCATACCCACAAGAACCTCAGACTCTTTTTTCAGCTATACTAATGATGAGGGCTTGGCTGCACCAATGTGTATTCCACACAAAGGCTTAAACAATTTGGAACTGAGACTTTGTTCCTCCATTCATTCAGGCCTTTGTTGTTTCTCTTCTGATAAAGAATCATGACTTCTGCACAGCTCTTAATTAGAAGTAATTAATAATCTGGAAGCTATAGCCACTAGATTATTTGTTATTGATTTATACCTGTGACAGGTGAACACTAATTGATTTGTAAGAACTTTAAAACCTTTCAGAAAAAAAAAAATTACATTTTTGAAAAAATGTAGATTTGCTAGATTTGCTGAATTTATGCCAGGAGCTGAACTTATCTGAAGCATTGTACCAAATAACCATGAGGAAGAGCAGCTATCAAAATTTTACTTCTAGCTGTGGGACAATTCCCCTTGTTCAGTCAGTGAGGGAAACAGCCACAAGCCAGCTCACTAATGAGCATCTGAAAATCTGGCTAGAGGCAGAGCTGGTGAGCCACTAACATGGCCGGGAGTGAAAAAGGTACTGTGAGACTCCAGAACTTTTGCTAAGCATTTTGGTACATAACATACCCATTACAGTACAAGTTCCCAGGGTTTTCACTATGTCACAGATACAAATGGTATCTTAAAGCTGCCCTAACTATTTGCCTTGAGCTTCAGGGATGTCTTTCCACATTACAGCAGCAGCAAGCTGTTTAACAGCATCCAATGAAAATCAACCCTTGCACATTATAGAAAGCCTTCTTTTGGCATTAGAATGGTTGAACTGAGCTGCCATCGTCGGTGGTACTAAACGAAAAACTTATTTATTTCATGAAAACCAAGTTCTTAACAACGTTTTGAATCTGAATTATTTAAACTTGAGTTTGTGAGAACAGAAATAAGCAAAACAATGGTAAAATCATAAGGAAGGCTATTAAGGAGCAATATACTGTTTGTCAACAATTTATCTTGCAAAACTACTTGATCAGAAATGAGTAGAATAATTGCACTGTTTTTATTTAAAGTGTTTTATCTGTCTGCCTCAAAGATCCTCTTTCTATAAAGGGTATACAAATTGTTTCGCATGATGGTATTTCCCCAAAACACTTGGTTTTTTCCATAATTTCAGTTGTGCTCTCAAAACCTAAATAAGCAGAAGAGAAAACCTAGAGTTGATTCATAATACGAAGAAAGTTGATCTATGGGAAAAAGAGAAAACATCATGTCTCCTCAGACTCTTCTGTATTCTAATGAGTTTCAGTTCACTCTCTTATCTATCTGGTGCCCAGGTGGAATGGGATCTTTCTCTAACTTGCCTTGCATAGCTCACTTTAAAGGATTACTTGTGTCTTTTGTTACTCTGCCCTCTGACTTCCATTAGATGCATCTAAGATAGCCAATTTTAGCCAGCATTTATATTGTTCTCAATTTCTAATTCCTAAGCAGGACCATTCCATTCCTTCCTTGAACTAAAACATAATATTTATATATATATAAGAAAGTATTAAACTACAATGTATGCTATACACTTAGCTGAAAATAACGTAGTGAGAATTTGCCTTAAGACTTCTAAGTTGGCAGCAGTACTTTACTACCAAACTAAAAAAAATTATAAATTTATAGATTGCAATACTATGATGAACAGGAAACACAGAAAAGGAAAAGCACACCTCAAGTAAGTTGAAACTCAGAAACTGCTACTGACCATAGTCACTACAAAACAACTTTTTTTTACCATAAAATGTCATAATTACAAACACATTCTAAACAGAACTTAAATTTTCATTTCCACACAATATGACTGAAATGAAAGGTTCTACACTGAAACTGCACTACATCTATTCTGCCTCAGTTTGATGGCAGACAAATTGAACATTTCTTCCCCATCCCCCATTCTAGGATTTAATGTCAGACTGCATGGAGAATAACAAAAAAGCAGAAGACTGCTGGATTGATAAACTTATCCAGAATTTATCCGTATTTCACACTGTCCCCTGCATACATTCCACACAAATACATGCTCAGAGACAGGACCACTTAGGATCTCCCTTGCAGGGAAATGCTAGATTTTGTGAATAATCTAAATACCTCACCAAAGAGCAAGGAGACCTTCTTCTCTCAGGCCTAAGGAATGTTACAAAAATGGTATCTATCTGGACTAATTAGTGCAAAGATAAAGAGGGCAAGAGTAGATTGACAAAAAAGGTCTTAGAATATAACAGAAGCCATTAGTAGGAAAAAGAAAATAGTGCTGAGAGCTGGACTGGCCTGGTGGTACTGGTATTACACTCTGGTATGATACCTGGGTATTAAAATCTACAGGGAAGCACAGGAAATATTTGTTTAATGAGACCAAAATAAGGAGTCTAAAAAGTAGAGAACAAGGACTATCAGTGAATAATTAGATGAGAATTTTTAGGGAAAGCTTGAATGGAATGGGCAAGAAGGAAAATGTATCAAATATACAAGTGTTCAAACTAGCCTATGTCTGTAATGAAAAAATGGACAAGAAGTTGAAGGAGGTGAAGTGAAATAATAAACAAAGTCTAGAAATTACAGAGACAAGGAGAATGAACTTGGAATATAAGAACTACAGATGAAAAGAGACAGAATGGAAAACATTTGGAAAAAGAGCACGAGGGTAAAATAGAAGGAAGCTTACATTCATCAGCACACCTTCTCTTTCTCATACTTGAAGTAAAAAAATACCAAACCAATTCCCTCAAAAACTTCTGAAGCTCCATCAACACAAATGGTAGCGGTATGCACTGTTTTTCCCATCTCAGAAGTAGGGTTCCACATGACAGGGTTTTCAGATAAGTCAGACGGAAGAAGAAAGATCTGGGAATCACCTCCTTTTTAAAGAATACATTACAAATTACAGAGATAGGATTCTAGCCTTAGTTCAGTACTATTTAAAATCAAACTATATTTATAACCACAAATACAGAACTCACCTTCACCTGTGTCGTTATTTTCTTTTCTGTGAAAGGCATACAGAAAGAAAAACCATTCACCTTGGCTGTCAGATCCTCAGACTTAATCATTCAGTCTTTTACTTTTTGCTTCTGTTCCAAGGTATGCAGCAGAGACCGTTTCATAACTTCCCTTCCAATTTACTATCACAGTTAGTTTGGAGGTAAGTGGCTGGGTTCATCTGTGCCATCTTCCCCTTCTAACAGCTCCTGGTAGCTCAATGCTCTCATTAAACTTAATGCTTAGTCAGCTGTTCACTATTTTCAGATGACTGCTCACATTCATTCCCTTCACCCAGCAAGGTGGCAAAAAACAGCTGAAGTACAAACTGCTGATAGAGGCAGCTCTCTTCCTGAATGTCTTAACTGTGAACATATGGTTTAACATTACTTGTTTGCAACCACAGTGGCTGGAGATAAAAATTATTGCAGCTTATTTAGCCTATATTTAAATCGTTGCAACAGAGAATTAACAGAAGCTACAGCTCTTATTTCTCTTAGCAACAATAACAGAAGTTCCAGCTGCGTCTGCTTTAACAGCCAAAGAAGCTATTATGACAATATAAAAGGATATTCCACAAAACAGAGTAAATATTCAACTAGCAATGCTTTTTGTAACTTCTAATTGAGTTAGAATATATTGTTTGCAAGAAAACCAGTGACAGTTTAAAGAATATGTCAACTTATTAATGTCCTTTCAGGTTTTAATTAGCATCTATAGCTGCATACTCTGTGTGAACTACAACTTCCAATCTGTGGTGTGAAAATTAGTCTTGCTAACTGAAAAGCTGAGTGGGACCATGCAGAGGCTATCTGTATTACAAAGATCTCTACAACTGGAACAGTGGGCTTCCTCCAAAAGAGTCATCGCCTTTTAGCAAGTTTTAATCTCATAAATCTATTAGGGGGATAACTGGATGAAATACAATGCTTGTGATATAGTGTGAAAACAGGTTAAAGATGTAAAGATTTCTCCCAGCTTTAAAATCTATTTCCTCTGACATAACACAATGTAGCATAAAAAGCACCCCAGACTGTGCAGTCTGATTCTCACAGTCATTAGTGTGGTGTGGATCAACACGATGATTTGAAAAAGATAAAAATAATGTTTCAAATATTGACAAGCACTGACCTGGGGACAAACACTGGCCCTGAAAGGTAAGGGCCATTTTGCAAGACGCTTTGGAAAGATGATAGCCTTGACACACAGAATGGAGGCAGTAACTTCATACAGACCTATTCATTCAGAGCAAGCTAACGGGAGTGTATAATCTCAACCAGCACCTGCCTAAACAATAAATATTTTGTTTAGCATCAACATTGTTAACTCCTAGAACAGAGACCAGAAAAGGTCTTTCCTAGAAGTTATTCATCCCGAAGAATTATCATGTTGGAGAAGGAGTCTTATCCAGTCTTATCCCCTTCATTCCTAATGGCCAAGGCTAGGCTAGCTAATGACCCTTCTATATTTGTCAACCACAGATTTGCAGAGTGGTCAATTACTTGTATTTAGGACAATTTTTTCCATTGTTTTAAAATTAAACCAGTGTTACTAAAAGGAATGTAATGAATATCACTATACTTCATATATATAGAGATACACATCATTAGAATTGTTCTAATTGTTCTAGAAATCCCCTCCTTTTCTTACCTGTTTCTTCTGCTGTGTTACATTGAATTTGAAGTCTGAAATTTTTTGTATCCTCCTCATATTTTAGCCATCTACCAGTACGGGGCTCAAGAGATGATCATTTCCTTTTAACAGGAAAGGGAAATTGCACACATATACAGATAGAACTGAAGTAGGATAGACAACGAGGTCAACCTTGGAAGCATAGCAGGAGCACTCACTCCACTCAGGATCTTGCTCCTTTGGAATAGGAAGTTTTGGCCCAGATTCTCTTGTGTGGATCTATGACTCCACTTTTGGACTTTGTACAAGCCTCATTCTCATGCTGAAAGCAGCTCCTGCCACCAGACATCTGGGAAGTAAAGATGAGAGGGAAAGAAAGGAAAAAAATTGAAATGACTGTTCAAGCATCTGTCCTGAGTGAACCTGTGGGTCTGTCCTAGCTTTTTTCTAAGACACTTATGCTAATCATTCCACCGACTGCACTTTCCCGATCCAAAATGGTCTGTTTCTCAAGTAACCAAACAACAGAAACACCTTAAAGAACATGGAAGAACAGTCAGGTGATAGGCTTGAGTATATCCAGCAGCTGTACTTCCAGGATTAGCCTCAGTACAAAACTTGCAATCTCGACTCAGCCCACACTTCTGATTTCAGTGACTCCAGCTGAGATGACTAACTACTGTGCTCTTGTATTCTCAGTGTAATGGTGATTTTAGCAGAGAATCGTTATGTGGATCAGTCCAGCTTTGCACAGAGAAGTGAGAAATACAAGACAATCAAGCAATCACACTTCTCATTTCTGAGAAGATGGAGGAAAATCTCCAAGCTGGTTGCCAACCACACTCAGAAAAAACCATTTCGCAGATAAGATACGAGGAAGGAAACGAAACAAAAAATAATAAATTAAATTAATGGAATAGGAATGAATGAAATGAAAGCCAAGGGGTTCCCAGGTGAAATATTTAGAATGTGTCTATTATTGAGCAGGAGCGGGGGAGGTGAAGCTACTTGCCTACTAAAGATATCCATGAATAATTTAAGAAAAAAAGTCATGGGTCATTTTCAGGAATTTGTCACTTATGATTCACTAATAAGCTCCTAGCTACTGTATGAGATGCCATGTAAAGGAAATACAATTGACATGGCTAGGAAAGCAGAGTTAAGAGGCACTTTACAGAAAGATTAGAAAGATGGTTACTTCAACTGTCAACATCAAGGTGTTCAGCACCAGCTAAAAAGTCTTTAACAAATTAAACTGAATAAAGGACTCTGAATTCACCCTATGTTTGCTCTTTCCTTCCACCTTCATCCTCAAAGAATGTGTTAAAGCACACACTTCTTCAGATAAAGAAAGTACAGAAGAACATTTACAAAGCTCTATTGACTCAAAAAGACTATGAAAGTGGAAGGCACCCGAAGAAGTGACATTCAGGATATTTTTTTTTCAAAACAAAGAGATTGTATGTACTGGGAAAACACTCAAAAAAATTTGTGAGTAATAAAAAAAATAAATCTCTTTTCATTTCTCATTTTCTAATCCTACAAGGTCTGTTAGATTTTCACTTTAAATGAAAATTCTTTCACTTCTTCCTCTATTAACATCTGGTTTTGCTGCTTAGACTTCCTGTGTTTAACTGTTTTGTTAGCATGTCAAATCTGAGAAATCTCAGTGATTTCTGATTACATAAAAGAAAGCCATGTCTCTCTGATTCTCGCACTGAAATTTTGTGAAAGTTTCCTATTTCTATGGCAGAAATGTCTATATATACTACAGCAGCTGATAAAACATTTGGTAAAATGTACTTGAAGTTTTATTTTAGACAAGCAAATTCTAATTGGAAAACCACTTTCTAAGAGAAAAGAAATTAACTTTCCTGAATCCATGTAATTTTGGAGTTACAAACGAAAACTTTGTCAAGGCTTTTCATTTTAAGTATGCATTTGTACCATGTCTTACCAATGGAGTTTTTGGCTGCATAAGCATTAGTCGCAACTGTCTTGAAAGTATTCCTGTTATGCAAAGTTTAACTTACTATCTCAGAAAAAATCTGAAGGATCTTTAATGGCTGTTCTTAAGCTTACTGGACTGCAAAATATTATGAATTATTTAATTTAAACTGCTAGCACATCTGTCTGTATTTTCACCTCAGAAATGCAGTTCCACTTGCTTGACATTTGAATCGCTTTGTCAGTCAGTGGAAAACAAATTCACAGTTGCAAAATAAGTACAAAAAAGAAGTCAGGTTGGATGAGTATGTTTCTCCAAGGGGCAACACATGGAAATGTTACAATGATAAAATTATGATTCATTCATCTACCTAACTTCAGTGCAAACCACCAAAGCAATGTTCTTAAGAGACTGCACCTAAAACATTAAAGTCCTCTTACACTATACTAGGACACTATATTAAATTTAAATGTTTACTGTTATCAGGAAATATAATATTAGTTTTGAAAAATAAAAGTGATAGCCTATGCCATGTTGCATGTGATAGCTAAACCCTGAATGCTGCTCCTCCTCACAGCAGGTCAGATTAGGGTAGACTAAAATAGATTAGACTGTTATGTTGTGTTGATCATCCTCATCCAATCTTTCAGCAGAATTATTACAACAGCTTATGATCTCTCAGGAAAACAATTTGATTCTTGTCTTTTCAGACATTTGCACATTGTATCTTGATGGTGAGACAACATATGTGATGAAACTTTGGATGACTACAAAGTTTAAAGACGTGACTGTTTTGAACTTTTCAAAATTCCATTACGAGGATGCCAGATTTCTCAGATTTATCTAATACCATGGGCAGAGACAGAGTTTAATCTACTCTGTAACTTCTTGGTTCATACTCATGGAAAATAAAGCTATAAATGGTTTCACTGACAAGTAAAATGGATTCCTGTGACATTTTATGACTGCTTGAGTCGTTCTTTTCTTCTACGAGGAAAGAAAACTAGCATGCAGTCTGTTTTCACATCTGGTGTATTGTGTTGCAGAACCATTTTTATTTCAACTGCTGTAACTTTCTTTGAAAGGATTTTATTTTCACAACTGACCACTCTCTGGATGTTTGCTTTTGAGGTCAACCTGGTTTTGCTCCTATAGCTACACCATATTTTCTCCTGGATACTTTCTAGTACGAGTTCCCCCCAGTTCCACTCCAAGAAAGCTTTTAATATTGCCTCCTCAGACACTTTGCATTTTCACACTCTTTTAACAACTAATATTAATGCAGAAAACTGTAATAAGGTAAAAAAAGTTGATCTGCATATATATGGCTCCGTACATACTCAAGGACCTTCACATCCTTTTTAAATTTTGTGGATCACTCAGAGTGCTCAAGGTAAGATGGAAAAAATGCTTCCAAAACACTGTTCTCTCTTTCCATGATTTTTCTTTAATTTCCTCTCTGACCAGGTGGTCTAAGAATGCTTATACAAAAAAACAGGTTGGAAAGGACCTCGAATGATCATCTAGCCCAAATTTTCATGGGTAAGGGAGTCTAGATAAGATTATATAGCACACTGTCCACTTATGTCTTGAAAACCTCCAGTGATGGGGACTTTACCATGTCATGGGGAGGTTGTTCCAGTGAATGATTTTTCTCACTGTAAAAAAAAAGAAATATTTCTTATATCAAGAACACAGAATCAAAGAACCATTTTGGTTGCAAGAGACCTTTAAGATCATGAAGTCCCACCATTACGGCAGCACTGCCTTAATGGTCCTAAGCACCACACCTCTATGTCTTTTAAATACCTCCAGGGACGGTGACTCCACCACAACCCTGGGCAGCCTGTTCCAATGCTTGACAACCCTCTCTGTTAAGAAAGTTTTCATAATATCCAACCTAAACTGCCCTTGGCACATCTTGAGGCCATTTCTTCTCATCCTACTGCTTGTAACTTGGGAAAACGCACTGATCCCCACTTCACTGCAACCCCCTTAGAGGTAGTTGTAGAGAGCAGGAAGGTCTCCCCTCAGCCTCCTTTTCTCCTGGCTGAACAATCCCAGTTCCCTCAGCTGTTCCTCATAGCACTTGTGCTCTAGATCCTTCACCAGCTTTGCTGTTCTTCTCCGGGCATACTCCAGCACCTCAATGTCTTTCTTGTAGTGAGGGGCCCAAAACTGAACACAGTATTCAAAGTGTGGCCTCACCAGTGCTGAGTACAATCACTTCCCTACTCAGCTGGCTACAAAACTTCTGGTACAACCAGAATGCAGTTGGCCTTTTTGGTCTCTTGGGCACACTGATGGCTCATGTTTATTCGGCTGTCAACCAACACGTCCAGGTCCTTTTCTGCTGGGCGGCTTTCCAGCCACTCTTCCCCAAGCCTGTAATGTTGCAGGCGCTTGTTGTGACCCAAGCGCAGGACCCAGCACTTGGCTTTGTAGAACCTCATTACCATTGGCCTCGGCCCATCAATCCAGCCTGTCCGCGTGGTCCCTCTTCCCAGCCACTCTTCCCAAAGCCTGTAGCGTTGTAGGGGATTGTTGTGACATAAGTGCAGGCCCTTGCACTTGACCTTATTGAACTTCATACTATTGGCCTCGGCCCATCAATCCAGCCTGTCCAGATCCCTCTGCAGAGCCTCCCTACCCTCAAGCGGATCAACACACCTGCCTAACTTGGTGTTGTCTTGCAAACTCACTGAGGGTGTACTTGATCCCCTCATCCAAAATACTGATAAAAGTGTTAGAGAACAGGTCCTAATAATGAGCCCTAGGGAACACCACTGGTGACCAGCTGCCATCTGGCCTCCCCAGGGCAGCAGGAGACTTCCCACAGAAGCAGGTCAGGTCTGGACTTGTCTCTTTTTCTTTGTGGAAGTGGTTTTGATGCAGGTCTTGGGCAGACCTAAACTCTGCGACACTTCTGATCTAGAAAAATTATTGTTCTCATTGTTGATTCGTTCCATTTGCAGTGCCTCGTTCCTTTAATATAAGTGTACCTGAGATGGTGGGGGTGTGGCTGAGGGGACATGCCTGTAGCCGTCTTTGCCCCCTGCCTTTCTGGTCACTGTGTTCAGTCACACCGAGAGATGACAGGGACTCCTCTGTGTTAGGGATCTCTTCTGACTGCTGGGCCTGACTCAGGACTGAGCTGGAGAACAAACAGTGGGTGTCAGCACAGTGAGCGGGTGGGTGGCATGTTCCAGCAGTGGCAGCAGTGATGGTGGGTCCCCTCTGCTGGTGCAGATTGTTATGAGCATGGCATGCAGCCTCTTGTTCATCACCAGAGAAAATGCACAGCCCATGGGGGTGATTGTGTCAAAAAACAGCGTTTTGTAGCTGAGAATTTGCTCTATCCAATAGTGTTACTGTGCTCTGTGTATGTATCTGCTGCAGTTTCCATAGAAATAAATACGAGGCGTTACTTTCAGAGTGACCTACATAGTATCACCTGGTAATAAAAGTTCATTCTGTGTAACTTCTTTCAAAGATTCTTAACTGAAATGTACCAAATATCTTCATACAGCAAAATGATCCCTGGAACGTAGTTTCCCCTTTTTTGTATGCCTATGTTCGATCCAACCTCAAACTAGCAATATTTATAAAAATTTTGGGTATTTCCAAAGACCGTTCTATTTCATGGGAATGATCTAAACTGCCCTAATGGAAGCTTTTATGTGAATGTGCCCATTTTTAATACAAACCTAAAGTCTAAAGTAAGGTTACCAGGGGTATCGTCTCTGACAAGAACACCTCTATGTGGCCTCAACAGGCAATCGCTACACCAGCCTAACCTTAAAGTGTTTCTGAGGTTTAGTATTAATATTAGAATTAGCATTAACCAAGATACATCCAACTAGATTAATTTGCTAAAATATAAGGTAGCCTGGGAACCAGTAAAATAATTATAGCTTGCTCTATAAGGGAATGTGGCAAGTTTCATGCATCCGTTATTTCTCAAAAAGATGATGTGGAACAGGACCTTCTCATTTGTCTCCTTCATACATGTATCTCCTTTTTATTCTCTGTGGACTGGCAAATCAGACGACGAACTTGCTCTGCATACTGGCACACACTGATCTCCGCTCCTTACCCTTTGCTTCTGCCTGCTCTATGTTTTATTCTTCATTGACTAAACAGGCATTATTTTTCTGTATTTTCTATTACTTTCTGACACATTAAAAGATACTACTTTTAGTATGTCCAGGACAATTACTTTTTTAAGAAGTGGTAGTAATCTTCATTACAGTAAAATGACAGTGGTGTACTATGCAGGAAGAGGAGTGCAGGGAGAGTGGTTGGCCAATTCTAAAGATGCCTGTGTGTCTTATAGCAATTATCAATCTATAGTAAAATGGTGATCATGTTAGAACACTTGATGCCTTCATGGATTATTGTAGAAAAAACATTTATGTTTCATGTACAAAAGGATACTAAAGCTGCAGGGAACTCATTAAAAACCGCTGGGTTTTTTGTCTGATTAGTTCTGAGCACTGTACTGAGAAGCGGCATGGTTTGTTAATGCACAACATGTTTAAAGCACAGCTTCATAGTTTATTTTTTATTCACACTATAGGATGATCCTTCAGATTTTTCTTAGGATTCACAGAAGGCTGATTGTTAAACAAGACGCAATAACCTACAGATCTCAAAAGAGGGAGAGGGTTCACAGAGTGTCAATAAACACATCAAAAGGAAGCTAAATTCACAAGCTAATTAAATAAGGCTCTACAGCTGAGCAGAGATGGACTAAACTATGTTTCAGAAGACTCTAGCTACATTGTGCACTCATTACTTGGATGTATTTGTTACCTGAATAAATATAATGTTCTTTAGACTCCACTGTTCAGTTCCATTCATCTTCCTTCTGACTAATGAAAGTGCATCTGACAAACCAAGGTAATTATTCTCGCTCCAAACTAACCCTGAGAATATTCCCAGAAAAGAATATGAAATTTTCATTCAGTGCCGGGGTACCACAGAATCAGGGTTGTTAGAATAACTTGTTTCTGATTGTTGTCAGAAATACTTTGACTAATCAAAGCATTAATCCTGCTTACTGCTTTTCACTATAAGGCACCACATTTCACCTCTGGATGAAGATTTCAAATATCCATTACTTCAAACTTAGTTAACTTATTATCACGAAGATTTCCTATCAGATCATTTGTTCTTTCAGTAGAAGCTTTTTCTATTAGAGAAACTTTGGAACACAAGGTTGTTTTGGGTCACAGGCCTTGACTCCGTCTGCTAGAAAAAATATTTTTTTAATTATATTTTTCTTCAACAAAGGCTAATACTCACATTGACCTAAAGGATTCCAAAAGCTAGGACTCCAGAGAAACTATATAGCATCTTTGGAACGGTGGTAATGTTACACAAATCTTCAGATTTAATATTACAATATTTCAAGAAGGAAGAGTTAGTTACTGTGGCTTTCAGCACCATTCTTGTATTTTTTCAGAGAAACAGTCACTGCAGAAGAGAAGGAAAAATCCTATACAATGCAAGTGTTTTGTTTGTTTGTTTTCACATCACTCCTTGACCATTTCCTTAAGCCCACTTATTCCCATTTCTTAAAACTCCCAAACAACACTTCAGCGAATCAGAAAAAAATTCCGAACTCTTTCTTCTCCATTCCACAACATAAATTCATAAGCCTGATATTCATTTGGAATACAAATACTTTTTGTTATACTGAGTAGAGCTTCAGTACACAGTATTGAATGTAAACAGAAGATATGCAATGATTAGAAATGGAGCGTATATTCAGAGATGAACAGTAGTAATAAAATACTCCTACAGATTCCAAGCCTGCTTTGAATATAGAAATGTCTCCTGTTTGCATAATAGTGGGAAAAGTCAAAAATACCTAAGGAAAAAAGCTTTGAAATAAAAAGCATTAAAATATTCTTAAGCTATGTAAATAGCTATATATCTGTATTGAACAAAAACTGGTTTTTAAAACTGAGAACAGTAGAACAGAGGAGCAGCCCAGCTGCTTCACAGGGAGTGAAAGTAAATTGGTATTGTCAGATTTTGAAATTACTGCAATCCAATGAGATTCCAGCAGAACCTCAATAGCTTCAAGGAAGCATACACCGATGAGGAGTACCAGCCAAAGAGAGAGAAATGGTAGTCGTGGTATGCAGCAGTTAGACAGCATGCCCACTCCAAAGAAGCTGTCTTGGACATTATTCTAACCAAAACGTAATTCTTCATCCCATAGATACTGTGGGTTTGATTTAGCTCCTACTTAAGCGACTGTAAAAGGAGTGATGTGTTTAGTGATGTGTTGTTGGTCCCTTAGTTAGTGGGCATTATGGAAGGTTGGCCACCGATTGCATTGAATATATCACAGCAGAAAATGAAGACTGGGTAACGTACATTTTTTCTTTCAAACCGCTCCCTGAGCAGTTTTGTCCCCAGTCCTGCTAATACACTGATGTGCAGTTCTGTGAATAAACATTATCAAGCATCAATACAGCTTTTCTTAGGCCACATATCCTACTGTTCTTCACTTACACGAATGGCGCTACCTAAATTTACTCCAGCTGTGGTTCCCTATGAGAGTAAGTACTACACTATTTTGCTATTTTTCTCTACTTTATTGTGTCGAAATGTCTTTTCTCGTGTTTCCAAGCTCAGAATTGCAGTGTTTTTCAGAAAACAAGAGATGCAGTAGACATCCATGACGTACTGATGGCATGAAAAAGCCATGCCAGGAGACTGATAAACTGCTGATTACTTCAGCAAACTGTAACACTTGAGTTAAAAACATATAATAACAGATTTTAGTCAAGCAAATCAAGAAAGTTTCAAACTGCACATGAAAATATCTGATAATAGAACAAAACGATGGACATTTCCTCACTGGAAGAGCATGAAAAGTAGAACGATTTGTGCAGGAATGTTTTTCAGTGCATGTTACAATTACATAATCAAACAAGAGAGAAGAAAAAAAAAGCTAAAATGTTTAGCAAAGAGAAATTCTAATCCTTTCCCCTCAAATAGTTAAAATAAACTGCCTTGAATGAAATTCATTTATATTGAAAAAATATTCTAAAATAGTATCAAAATATGATATCATGAATTGTATTGACTGCAAACTTCACCCCTTCAGGCCTTTAAGACAGCTAAAAAATTCTTACTGTCAGTATAACTGGGGTGAAATCTCTCCTAAGTACAATAGTGCAAGAAGAACAGAAAAGGAGCCCAAACGCAATTCTGTTGAAATATATGAGAAATCCTTCCTTACTGACCTCAGTAAGGCCATGCTTAAGAACAACATTCTGCCAGACCCAAAGGGGAACCAAATCTGTAATACTGTTGTGATAAAGTGTACTGCCACTCTTTCTCAATTAAAAATGTTGCAAATATAACTCTTACTCTGTGATACGAATTTGAAAATTAACTTTCATGTCAGCGGTACTGAATCAGTGTAGATTTGTGTCAGGCATAGAATGTCCAAAAACTTAGTTAGTTCACTTACTATTAATTGAAAAATATCAAAGGGAATGGCTTTCCAGTGACAGAAACCTATCGTCATCCACCTTCTAGGAAATTTAATTAAATAAAATTTGCAACATGCCTCGCAATAACGTCTGCTGTTCTATGGTATTGACAAGTTCTGCAGAGTTTGGCTATGTCCACAATTCAAAATAATGCCAGATAGCCAGGATAAAACACTGGCTGCAGCAAACACCTGTTGTTTAAGCATACAACCATCACTGAGAATCCGAATACCATTAGCCAAAAGGAATGACCTATCAAGAAAATGAAAAAGATTCAGAGAAAGTTGAAAACATGTTCGATTTTTTTATTTAACAGAGCAAAACAGGGAAGTTACTCCACTTGTTTACAGTACAGCAATTCATTAGAAGAAAGTTTATTCTTCTGAAGCATCTAGCAGTTTGCTGGTAATAATTGCCAAGTGATTAGGATGCAGACTGATAAATCTATGTTAAGAGAAAGAAGTTAAAAGTGATGCAATGGTACAATGTTTCCTACAAAAGAACAACATTACCATGAGATAATAAAGTACTGGGGGGCGGGGGGGAGAGTGATGAATGCATTTAAACCTTTTAAAACCATAATTATCCCATTTTAAGACACCTTGTGTTCTTTCTGAATGTCAGTCTTCCTGTACTATAAATCCAATCTGATGGAAGGAATGAAACCAGGTTGTTTGAGATTATAAATATTACCACATAAATGGAAATGAGAGAGACTTTTCAGTACTGTTTCAGGAGTACACCCCCTCCCCACTGGACACTCTACATTATAACCTTATTTTTTAAAGTCCTTTAGCTCTTATACAAAAATCTGTAGGAGCCTTTAATATTTTTCTGTCTTATTACAAGGTAAATGTGAACTTTTATAACATATCCTGACCCTAATTCATGATTTCAAAGAAGCTCATACTTGTTATTAATCTTTTAGTATCTGCTTAAATCACTCTGGAGATCAAAGAGATGCAGCAAGTGCCTTTAGATAAATATGGCCTTTACAATACTAACATAACTGGGATACCAGTCATCTTCTGAATTAGGTTCTGAGTGAAGAGGCAGAGATATCACCTGAACAATTAAGACAGCTGAAAGGTCAAATACTTTATAGAGTGTGCTTGTTTGCATTTACTAAAAAAATACATAAGCTATAGAATCACAGAATCACAGAATCATCA
>NW_010396914.1:63852-65667 GCF_000710305.1 Buceros rhinoceros silvestris | reverse complement strand
CTTCCCAAATCTTCGTCCACAAAGCCAAGCTGATTTTATATAGATGTACAAACACCTGGGATTTTTTCATTGCTCATTTCAGCCAATGTATATGATGAGTATATGGCCTGGAAACACTCACTTTCACCCTTAAAATCTTACCATTCTTTCAAGTACCTGGTACTCAAGAAAATGTGTATTCCCTCTCCTGACAGCTACCAATTCAACCATAATTTTGGTTCAGCTCACTTACACCTAATATTCTGCTGAATTTCCAGAATTTATACTTCCTTCCTGGCCTCATTAATTTATTTTTGCAGCTTCTTTCATCATATGCCAGTGCCTTTGCCTTCTGAGTTTTGCAGTCTCATTTTCGGATTTTTTTTTTACCCGTTTCCATTGTATGCTCTCTTTCTAAATGGTTTTCTTTCTTCAGAAGGGTAGATTTATCGTTGCCTGCCTTAGGCCCTCTGAGTTAGCTGTTGTAGCATCCTTTATCCTTTCACAACTACAAATGACTTTGTTATTTCTACCATTTGTTTGAGAACTACTGCTAGCATAAACACACACACACTAAAAGCAGCCACAGAAAAGTGTCAGGGGAAAAACGTATCACAAGTCATTAAACTGCACCTAAAAAGCAGGTATCAGCAAAGCACTTAAGGCTTAATTAGACTTCATTTCAAACCAGCATCCTGTATCTGCGCAGCACTGAATGTAGAAACAGTTTGGAGCTCAAACTGGATTTTAATTTCTTCCTGCAAACAACCAAACTCAAAATCAAGAACAGAGACAGGTGAGATTTGATATGTTTTATCTTTTTTCCCTTCCACTTTTGAACTTGTTCTCTGTTTTATAGTTTTGACCAAAATCAAATGAACATTGAGCCACAAAAACCTGTGTTCCGACCAGGGAAGTATTGGGGGTTTTATGAAAAACCTGCTTTGGAAACCCACTGGAATGCAAGGACTGAGGATCTGTGTCATGTATTCAAAATACCTGGTTAATGAAATATGCTTAAATATTAAGGCCCTTCCTGGTTGGTCATTTTTTGATTAGTTGGAGGGACCTGAAAAATACAGGCTTTCTGCATCATTTTGTGCTCTTTGCTGCAGTTTCAGCTCTATCAGTAAAACATACACTATTTTTTCTCATCTTTTCCAGTGTAACTTCTGCCTTCAGTGAACTAAAGACTTACTGACATTTACTGTCATGAGTACAATGCCAAGAACAATGATGATCTCAGCTGTGGCCTCCAGTTCAAATAATAATAGTAGTAGCTATGACAATGTTAGAATATGACCAAGAACAAAAACTTCTCACAAAATGCATGAGCCAAATTGGGAGAACATACCAAAGAACAGTAAACGGCTAACTTGGAAAGAGACAATTCATTATTTGCTTTGTCACTCAAATATTTCCAAAAATTAATGACATTTGCCAAGCATATGACTAGCATTTATCTAAGATAGCAAGCTGATGTACAGTAGGAATTCAAATGACTCACATGCTATGACATGACTGCTTAACATGCCTTATTAAATCAGCTCTCCAAAGTGTCCAGTACAGTGACTATCAAATATCAAAGCCTAGGAAATAGGCACAAGCATGCACAGGCAGAGGGCGATTGTAGTTATTGCAACTCACCTAAGTCTCATTTCTTAGACAATCTCCACTGAGGATGACAAGATGTGCAGTGCTCAGTTCAGTAATACTTCATTGCTATGACAAATTACAGAGCTGTTACCAGAGTGCAGTAAAGAATCAGAACCTTCAAGATAAATAATATAGCTCTCAGGATAGAGTATTTTAATCTCTACGTCTGTTTGTTCAGCA
>NW_010396914.1:58846-63765 GCF_000710305.1 Buceros rhinoceros silvestris | reverse complement strand
AAGCTGAAAGGATCCCAGCAATTCTGGCAACAGAATCAGCAAGAGGGCCACGTACTGACTCAGAGGCTTTGAAGTTCCTTTGGACTTCCAATTAAACAAACATAAAATGAGTCAGAAGTAAATGTTCTCGTTCAATTTGCATCTATCCATTGAAGCATTTACGTCCTTCCCTACCTTAGTGTTGAAACAGACTGCAAATACTTGTGAATTTTGTTTTACTTTTAGGGTAGTGAACTATTGTAATTCAATTTTACAGTTGAGTGACATTCAGACAGACTTGATGTCTTCACACAGGCATCTAGCCCAGATACCTCTAAACCATATAATCTTTTTCAATAATTTTGAATATACAAACAAAAAGATAAGTTACAGTAAACTATAAGCCTTCAGAGGAACAACTAGAACAAGCAGGCATAATGACCCAGCTAGAGGACAAAAAAAGAAAATTTGGTCTTGTGCAGATTGCAGTTCAGCATAACTGCATCAGATCAAAACTTAAGCTGACAATTTTGAACAGCAGGTCGATATGGCACAAAGCACAAAACCATGAAAAAAACCTAAACAAAACAGTGGCAACACCAAACAACCTTTCCACATCTCCGTTAACATGTACAGAAATAGATCAAAGTGAGAATGGCTCCACAGTTAAGCTGAAGTCTGCTGTAACTGTTTCGAAAGTTAAAGTCCCAGATGTCTTGATAAAGCCCATTTTGGGTCAAGTTGTGTTCTTAATATACATCATATTAATTGCCTTAAACAAGGCTTTCTCAGCGCATAGTTATATGATTCTTGGATGTCTTCCGTTAGCCTTCTGATCTTATTTCCTAGAACACCTTTTTTGGGATCAGTCTGGACTTTATTAGTCTATTGGGTCCTTCAGAGAATAAACACCAATTTCTTACAAATAAATGCATGTAAAACAAGGAAAGCTTCATCTGAGAAGTTATTCAGAGACATAGGAATAAATATGTCTCAGTCAGGAGAAATTAAAATTAGAGAATTCCTACATGTGTAAGCATACTCCGTGAAACTGGGTATTTACCACTGTTCATCTGCACTGAGAAGTAGCTTGCTGCCTCAATAGCTTGCAGTGAGACCACATCCCAGAGGAAACGGTTCCAGACAACCTTCTGGAGAATCAAAACTGAATCTCAAGGAAACAACCCTGGGATGGAGGTTGGATTGGTTAGATGACTGAACAGATCTTCTACATCTCAGTTTTCATGGTATAAAATAGTTAACTATATACATTTAAAACTATAGTAGATTGTATTTAATACTTTGCCCATCATGGAATTTTGATGTGGAGAAGCAGCAAGCAAAAGCATGAGCTAGCACAGACATGCCTACTGTGGCCCTACCATTTGAAGAGCTCGTTTCTTTAAAAACATAGCACAGCTCACCATACACAAACTAAAAATATCTAACCAGGTGGTTTTGAGACAATTCTTTGCAAAAAGGGAAATAAAGCCGATCAAAAGTATAGCATTTGTATCAAAATTATCTGTTTTCTTTAGGAGCATTGCAAAAAAAAAAAAAAGAAAAGAAAAAGAAAAAGAAAAGAGATTCAAGAAGAAGCCCCAGCAAGAAAAATGCCAAGCAAAATGGGTCTGTTGTCAGGGTCCCTTCCTCCACCTCTGGGCAAGTGTCCAGGAGGGAAAAATGAAAGAGTGAGAAAACAGAAGAGGAGATCACACAGACAAACAAAGTTTCCAGCGGATAGAGGAATTAAAGATTTTCAAGCTATGAAGAAATAAAATTATGCTTGGCATGATCTGGTTGCTTGAGACACAGCTGAGAGCTCGATCTCTGCAGCTCAGGCAAGTCCTGCCAAACAGGTTCGCCTGAGGATTAGGAAATCAGAGATAACTCCAGGTACCTTCAAGCTTCATCAGACTCCTACTGTCACCCCAGCGAGAATGGAAAACAACAGATACTGCTCTGCAAAGAGAAAACGTTTCAAGAAATAGCATTTAGAGGTGGAAATTCTCCACCAGCTGGGAGCAAGGAAAGAGCTAAAAGCAAAAGAGAAGACATGGTTTCAAATAGCATGTGTCTGAAAATAGAGCAAATGTGTATAAGAACAATTAGCTTTCTGTGAGTTGTGTTGGAAGCACAGCCCAGGGACTGTACATCTCTACTCATATATGGGCAGCAGTCCAGAGACTAGAGAAGTTACTTTCCTCCCATTATTTTCTCATTTTCTTTAAACTGTATTTTAGGACACCACAACACAACTCTATTTTCTCTACATTTTTGCCAGGCACGTACCCTTTGCTCCCAACATAAGAATAATCTCTCCTGGCAAATAAAGCAGGTCCCTATTAATTATCTCTCTCTCTCCCCCCTCTCGCAGCTTTACTTGTAGGAATACTGCCATGACTATGGGCTGTTTGCCAAGAGGCCTTACACAGGCTTTTTTCATTATTAGACTACTATAAAATTTAACCATATAAGTCTCCTGTGCTGCACCCTCCTGATGATGCCAGCGGCCATTCTAAAATAGACTACTTAATAGAGCATAGAGACCAGGCCTCTTCGCAACTCATTAAACCGTGCTTTATTTTTGCCTTCTTAGTAGATGTGTTCCTGCTCCCACTGATGGGCACTGGAGCAGGCTCAACTCTTACATGAGTGTTTTAAAAAACATCAGACCTTGTCATGCTCGGCACTTACACAAAAATTCACTTATCTAAGTGGGAATTCTGCATGTCAATAAGGGCTACAATACAGTAAGGGCCAGGTTGTTCCATCAGGATTTTGGTTCTAAATTACTAGAAAATTAACGGTGTACAAGGATGAAACTTGCTTTTCATTTCCTCCTCAAGTCACAGAGCTCTATTAGTTCTACAAATACAAAATTGTAAGGAAAAAAGCTGATCTGGAAATAGTACTTTCTATCAATAGGTAACAGAGTACTTTGCAGTGAAGTGTGATAACATTTTCCCCTTTTAAAATGATCTCTTGAGGTAAAAAGAAATTACTTGCTCGTGACCATCCAGGAGTTCACAGCAGACTAGAAGTATGGGAGTAAAGAACATTTGGGCTTTGATCATTTTAGTTAATCCTAATAAGCAGTATTTTACTTGCTGTCATTATTTTCCCATCAATGGTAAAGAATCTGCCTCAGAAGGAACACTGCCTCTTTTTCTAATGTGTGAAGAGAACACACATGGTAGGAATGCTGGAATTTACGCTCTCAGTGCAGCAAAAGATAGAGTAAATAACACTGTCCCTAATTCAACTTTCAGGAATGTCAGCCAGAGCAGTCAGGGAAGGGCACCAGCTGCCTGTCCTCTCATTTTGATCTATTGCAGCAGAGAGGCAATAGTATCTGATAGAAAGGGAAACCTCAAAGCTCTCACACACCACAGAAAACACCCATCAAGATTAGGATTCAAGCTTTGTACCAATTATAACGAAAAGCAGCAACAGTGATGTTATAAACATGACTGGTGAAATCAGGAGAATGATGTTTTACATGTCCTTGCTAACATGTCACTTCATTTATTTTCATGTATCACTTAATGGCTAGGATACACTGCTTTAAAAATATGATTAGTAGTTACCACCCTTGGCTAACATATTTCTAGAAGCTTTTGTCTATAGTAAGCGCTCTGTGCTGTTAGTGTACTCATACCCATAGCTGCTAGGGAAGAAATGGAGAAAGACATGCAGTTGCCCGTTTAGCAAACCAGCAGTGTCTGCATTACCTTGAGCATCATGCAGAAGCTGCACCCAGGACCCTTCATTAAAGAAAATATTTTCTGGTGGAATCAAGTAGAAAACTTGCATAGCTGTTAGCTCACTGTCTTGTTGGCAGTGCTACAAAAGTCAGTAACTAGGCTGAAGAGAGTAAAAACAAACAGACCATGTCTGTGCCCTTGTGCATTACCCTGTGCCCACTCCCTGTGTTTCCCCATCATGCTCGCATTGCCTAAGGATGTATAGCCCAGCGCAGATGGCCTTCTGTGATTGTCTGAATATGCTGGTAGAGTCATTCTTCCAATGTCACTGGGATTTATTTTTCTCTCTTACATCTCTTTGTCACTTTATCTCTCCTGAGATTCCCCCCTGTCTTCAGGCAGTTGCCCAGTTTTCCCACAACTTTCAGTCTGACTGAGCAGAGCAGGACACAGCTCGGTGGTGGAAACTGTGTAAGGAAAGCAGCTAAACCCCAGGTTTACTGGAAACCAGTGGAGAGCTATTAGCACTATCATTTTAAAATTAGTTATTACTTTCTCCCAAGATGTTTTGTCCTTTAAAAAAAGTGGAGAGTTTCTTTTTCCCATTCCACCAATTAAATATAGGAGAGCCTTACTCTCCTGTATTTTGTCCTCAAGAAACGCATCTGTCAAGCTCCACCCCGGTGCTCAGTAGGGGAGGACACTGTGGCCTGCTGAGGCTGAGCCAGAAGGACTTTTCCACTGAGAAGAATGAGTGCAGAGCTGTAACTATCCTGGTCACAAAGAGATAAAGATGTTCTTGCTGCACTGACGGAAAGGGTCTCCCCACCCAAACTTTTGGAATGATTATTATGAGCTCCCAGACCTACCAGGACTCTCTTTAAACTTTCTTCTAAGTGGGTCCGATTCTCTCCCTACAAAATAGTACTGGAAGGCTTCAAGAAATGTTGTAGAGGACTACAAAACAATGTGCAGAACATCAGAAGGGCAATAGATTGACAGGAGAGGCAAAGAAAGGGCCGGAATCGGACACTCACCCTGGGAGCAGCCAGCAGAGCTGGGGTTGACTCGCTGCACAAGCAGGTCCCTTTACTGGGCCAAGCTCCATCTGAACTAACACATCTTGCATGAAAGCACGACAGCTTCAAACACCTCCTGTTCCCATGCTGTACCTGTCATCTGTGCACCGGCAGCAGCGCCAATGGGAGCAGGCCCGCGTGGCTACCCTGGAGG
>NW_010396914.1:54998-58760 GCF_000710305.1 Buceros rhinoceros silvestris | reverse complement strand
GCCCTGGGGGGGTCCAGTGGGCCCGCCAGCCACTAGCTATGGGCAGGTCTGTTCCTGGGTGCTGGCCCAGGCGCGAAACAAATTGCTTCTGTGCTGCAGTGCTGGGAAGGCAGGGACCACACTGTGACCCGGTTTTCTCTTTAGGCAGCCCAAATTTTTTTTGCAGGGCTTGTAGGATGTCTTTGGCTATCCCAGCAGGATGGTCTAACAGAAAAGATCACTGATGAAGGAGTGATCCCCCCGGTAATATTTAATTCTAAAACCACATAAGTGCGGGCAGACACCCCTTACTTATGTGGCTACTCATATCCTCACCAATAAACCAATGGGCTTTGGACTGAACTCTTCCATTGAATTTTGGTGGTGTTTCTCAGAAATCAAGACCGTAGTAATCCCATTAACCCCAACAGCCCGTATAAATCCACTACAGAAGAATTAGTCAGCTTGGACATTATAGCTCACAGTATGCTGCATCATCTACACACAAAGACACACATTATAGAAAGAAATATTTTCTTCTTGTTGGTTTATCAGCAATAGATTCCTTTGCATGAAAAAAAAAATGCTGTGCAAATTCAGCCACAACATCTCAAGCAGCATCTTTCTTCAAATACTTCCATGAGAATTTAAAGCAATATGGTTACCCACACAACCCTTGAGCCAAATCTGTTGTGCAAGTAGGACCATTAATGTCAGCAGGGACATAAAGTGAGCAGGTTTTGCTCCATGCTCGGTAACAAAACCTGCTCGAGGAGGTGAAATCGGACTCGGTGTAACGTAACAGAAATAACTGGAAGCTGAGGAGGCACTATGTGAACAGTCTGCACCACACTGCAATTCGAGGACTACAGAGCAGGTATTCTTACAATTCTGTTGTAAGATTTTGCTGGAGATGATGCTAATGAGTGGTGACTGTCTGGTGCCAGTGTTATTTCAAATTGCTATTTTAATACAGCCCACATCAACAGCAGCACTGACAAACATAATCAAAATGGCAGACCGTTCAAGTAAAAGATAGGAATATAATCCTCACTTGAAAATGAAAAATAAAGTGAGAGAGATGGAATATTGAAGGAAAAATGCTAAAGGAAGAGAGAATCAGTATCACCTGGAGTTAAATCACTGTGCAGTGGTTACCATGTGTGACAATCTGTATGTGGACTCTGCATGCAATAGCATGGATACAGTCATTAGAATTTAATTTTCTTGATTTTTGTGGGGCAATGAAATCAATGTGTGCCACAACATAGGGAGAGTGCTGTCACAAATTAGTTCCTACTGTATATTTTCGGAGAGTATGGGCTTTATTTTGAGCACAGCAATAACTTGGCTTCCCCCTCTCCCTCCCAATCAGGTTCTCATTATGTCATCTAAAACCTTGATTCAGCCAAGCACTTCTGTGTGTGCTTTGTTGGAACATGTAATTACTTCCCATTAAAGTCAACAGGACGAAGTAGCATGGTTAAGTGCTTTGCTGAATCGGAGCCTAAATGACATCAGCTGTGCCAGTAAGTTACAGGTGCAAAAAAGAAAAAGATCATGTTTTTAAAAATCTGACCTTTTTTGATGCAAACTTTCATAATGGACCTACTTGTGATGTTGTCGTGGTTTTTGCTTATTTAGCAGATGATTTTACATTACTTCCTACCTTTCGACTCTCTCATATATTACCATGCTAGTCTTAGCCTAGTCTCTAGAAAACAGAGTAACCTTTAGAGAAGAAACAACGTAGTACTGAGGTGACAAACATTACTCTGGTTTGACAAAAGTGGACAAAGAATTAAAAGGAAAGCACATACAGTTGTTTGCCCTTGAAATTTTGTAGCGTGACAGACTTACACAAGGGAGAAAGAAAACCAACACAACACACAGCAAAAACACACCACCAGCCCTCAAAAGCTTTCTGAGCTTACTTATTCAGGAAAAGATTATACAGGGTTTGTCGCTCTCCTTCAGCAGTAACAGGCTTAAACACAGACACTTGCAGCATGGACAGCAATGAACAGCACCTAACTGCCCCCTGCCTCAGCCACACCAACAATTCAGATCTGTCCCACAGTCCTCACAGGCAATCCTTAAAACTGTTCACACAAACGATTCTCTTCCAGAAGGAGATCACAATATCTTGGTACCTTAGACCACAACTAAGGATGCTGTTATTCAGTAGAACCTCGTTTAGTAAATCTTGGCATGATGCCTGCTTGCTTTTGCAGCAGATGTTCTGAAGCATGGCAAAAACATTGTCATAAGTTACCTAGGCAGAACTTATATCAGATAAAAGGTGTGTTTAACCAGGCAAAATGTATCACTGACAGCACCTGAAAGTCTTTGAGAAGCAGCGGGGGAAATAAATCAAAGACAAAATTCATGAGCATTTGTAACTGTCGTCAAAAACAGGTTTACTTTGTTCTCTCTGAGTCCTGATGCTGTGATCACAGCCTTGGCATTTGAGTACCTAGATACCATATTCATCAGTCTAACATGGAAAATCTTATCTATGAGGAAGCAACGTCATGCGTTCCACATGACACGAAACTGATGGATGCACCCATATCACAGAGGTGACACAGGGGACAAACTGAAACACAAAGGAGTGAATCAATGGGATCAAAATTACATGTTTCAAAGTGGACAAATAGCTGTTGGTAAATAGCCAATAGTGGCATAATAAATAGGAATGCCAATAAGAAATTAATCACCACCCCAAAATTTCAGCCACAAGCCACATAGGCACAACAGTACAGATTTAGCACAGATGCCATGGGAATTAGTATCTTAAAAATATCCAACCAAACCCAGGAGTAATATTACAATAGAGTTTAACCTTTAATCATGGAACAAAATAAGTTAAGTGGCTTTTGAAAGAACCTCCAGTTTAAGAACTTTACATATATTATTTAGCCCGTTTATTTCTTTAGATTTTAAAATGTATCTCTCTAAAGATCTAGAAAAAATATACAGATAATTTAAAATTACACACAAAAATTCCAGCTAATCCAATGGTCACAATAAAAAACCTTCCCAGAACCCTGACCCTAACCCTTCTCAGAAAAGAATCCCACCTTTTGAACCCAGTCACCATCAGTCAGTCCATTTCCTAAAAAAAAGCTTGGGAAAATAGTTGGGTCCTTCCACTACCAAACAAGAGGTTAGCAACTGGCCCATGTCTAACATCTAATGCCACAACACGCAGTGACAAAAATTATTCCTGACACGCAACTTTCCCTTCTCATCCTCTGGCATTTCTGCTTCATCTGCAAGTTTATTTTGACAAACGATTTTTATCAGCTGTTTGCCTTCAATCCTTGGTGCTCCTTGAGACCTCCAGAATATGTCTCTGGAGGTAAGATGATCACCATCCTTTTTCCCATTTCAATCCTTTCCTTTTTCTTCTTCCTTGATCCCCAGAGATGCTGACTCCATATGATGAGCTAAGCAGGAATACTGAATATACTGAGAAACAGTAGTGTTTCTCAAAACCATAATTAAAATTGCTCAGTTCCTTTCAGCTAGTAGAGTGCCCATTTTATAGACGCATAGAGACAGAATAAGAGTCAGACAGAAATAGAGTCAGGAGAAGAACTGGGAACATAATGCAGATCTCATTTCCCTTCCTCTTGGCTGAGGAGTTGAACTGAACAACAGGGACAGTCTATTTCAGTCTATTTTCAGGTACAGTATCACCAAGAGAGCTATTTTCATACAAAAGGTAAAACCAGGTCTAAATATCTCAAGAGATTCCACCCCCCACCCCACCCCCCC
>NW_010396914.1:17047-54938 GCF_000710305.1 Buceros rhinoceros silvestris | reverse complement strand
AAAAGAGACAGAAACACACACATAAGTCATAACACATTAAAAGGAAGGGGGGAGAGTTAGCTATCATAGACTTACTGGTTAATAGGCTGCAGATAATTAGAAAAAGAATCCTGTAACTGAATGCTTTTACTCCCATTATTGACTTTTAATTGTTAATCTGTACCTTACTGAACTGAGCAGCGATGCTATACGTTTAATACACTTTGCCTGACAGTCCGCTCTTTCCAAAACTTCCTTTGTCATGGAATCTGCAACTCTTCACCACATCTCCGCTGATACTTGCTCTCATACCTTGTTACTTGTCCTATTCTTGTACGTTCTGTGAGTGTCCTCTTTCCTGCAGCCCTTGGGTTTTGCCTCCTCACTCATTGTCCTTTCTATTGCCCCTTCAGAAAGCCAGTCTGATTTCACTCTTCATTACCTCTCAACTAACCATAAGAATCCCCACTCAAACTGAGCTCATTCACTGCCATGTCTTCTACAAAAAATCTTTGCTGAAAATACTGGCATAGGTTATCTCATTCCTTCAGGGTGATCATGATAAACAGAAAGGTTTGAAGCTGGCTGAGCAGCTTCTCATTTCCACACGGTGTCCTGGGACTGCTTCTTTTTGTGTGCCAAGGATCGAGCCCCCACGAGTCCAGAATTCAGGACTACCTCAGGCCCTTCAGGTGGAATCCTTCCCTGTGATGTGCACACCATGCTGGCTTCTCAGTAGCTGAGGGAAGTCCCAGGCTCAGACAACAGCTCTAGCATTTGTTCTTGCTTTTCTTCCGCTCCTCAGAAGTGGAACTATGTTAGAGACAATTATTTTGGAAGTCTGTGAGATGGTATAACCAAAAACTTCGTACAGGGAACCAGCGTCACAGGCAAGGCAGGTATACTGCCTCTGCCTTGTGTCATCAAGATGCCCTGTTCATCCCCAGATCTGCTGTGAAAAACTGAACCTCTCTCATCTGCATAGACCATTTTGTATGTAGCAGAGACACAGACAGAAAGAATAATGCAGCAGTCATTCTACAGGTATGAAAGGTAACCTTGACCACCATTTCTTCAATGTTAATGGTAAAGTTAGACATTTAGAAAGTCCAAAAGGTATCTCAGAGCATGGTTTTTACTGTATTTGCATGAATACACATATAACTAAAGAGGCATCTTTGGTTAACTCTTTGTGTTTGGGGAAAATAAGAAAATCTTTGCCACTGAAACTGTCCTATGCATAGACCTTATTAATGATACCTTTTATTTCACTGGAAGTTGACTTTTTCCTGAATGCAGATTCTACTAGCCAAGAACAAATGCAAATGTCTCCCACTTGGTCTTAACATATTACAATGAGTGCAAATCAGTTTCTTTTGAATTATCAACAAATAAATAATAGAAGTGGGAACAATAGTCCTCAAATCAGCCAACAAATCAACCAAGAAATACTGGAGCATTGTGGAATTAACAGTTAAATATTCTAAAGACGTTATTGGTCTGGGGACACAGAATTCATTCTTTTGCATACCAACATTCATACCTAATTATGTTTCTCTCCTTTTACTAACTGCAAGTCAGAATTGTTGGCTTGAAGCCAACTTGAAGGCACTTGAAGACACTCTAAGCCACTCTCCAATATTGTTCAGATAACAATGATAATGACAGCTTGCATGCTGGTATAAGAGAGCCCCAGGATCATTAGAAAAGTGTTCCTCAGCACCCAGCATGCATGATCTGGCTGCAATTTATCCAGAAACTTCTGCTCCCAGAAGTAGCTTTCCAAGAATTTTTTGCACACTTGAAAGAAAAAGATGTAAACCTACAGTCAAGTGAAAAGCCCTGGCAATCTGACCCAGGGAGTCCTTAGGGCTGAATGCATCTCCACATAAGCAGGGACACAAATACACAGTTTTCACGTTCAAAGTTACTGGCACATATCTTTCAAGGACAGAACAAACAAAATGCATTTACATGAGAGGTGTTACAAAAACTGATATCCCCCTAGCAATGCAGCCAGTCAAAATAGGCCTGTCACAGCTCAGTTTGGAAAGCATCTCACTGCATTGCAGTAGTTCTAGTAGACTACTTGGTGCAAATTATTGGCTACAATACACAGGAACTACAGATGCCTTTCCAGCCTGGGTGGAGTTGGCATCAGACTGTGTGTTTTGCTGTACTTTAGATGTGTTTAGAAAGGATTTGGAGCAGACAGAAGTAATGTACAGTGTAGGTCATAAACCTAGTTAATACATGCTCATTTTTCCCAGTTTAACACAAATCCTTTAAAGCTACCATATGTGCATCTGGCATTAATTAGAGTTAGCCGGAAACATTATTACCAAATCTCATCGAAGACTGCAGATTTCTTTTGTGATTTACAGAGCACAATTTACTTTTCCTCTCTTTCTTCACAAGTACTCCATTAATCAGCTTTTAGCCTGGAATAGATAAACTACATTCATTTTCTTGATGTTCAGCTTCCAGTGCAGTGAATCCTACAGATCTGATTGTTCTTGGGTTCCAAGGCAACAGATTCCTATTTTCCTTCTTTTGCGTTTCAGATGGACTGCATCCTGCGTTGTTAAGTGCTTATTTCTGATTCAAGGAACACCTCCAGTCCTTGGGAAACACAAAACTTTACACATATTTTTCAGCAAATGTTCATCAGCTAAAAAATAGAAGGCGAAGTTGGAAAAGAGATGTTCCTGCCTATGAATTAAGAATGCTTTAAGCAATAGGCTGTAAGGTCATGCATGTGTACGCTATCTCACTCCCTCTCTCTCCTCCCTGGTGAAATTCAACTGTTTTTCCACATGCAAATTCTCCCATTCTTATTGCGTAGAGGTCAGGGCAATTTAAAGCAGGCTTGCTGCTTTCTGAACACATGCTCTAACCACTCAACTGTGATAAAGAAGGTTGAAGTAAATTCTCTTCCAGTCTCCCATGCCTGCCGCCAAAGACACCAGTAAGCACAGGCATACAGAGAGGCTTCTGTTTCATCCCTATTTGCAAAAGGGCCTAGCTGTTCTCTCTCACTCATTTGGAAGTTTGTACACACACAAGCACTTAACAAATCTTAAGTGTCAAAGGAGAAGGCAACACTGAGTTGGGGGCTCAGTTACACTGCTCTCTGTAACTTTGGAGCCTAAACCTTGCCCAATTCCTAAGTTTCACAGACCCTAAGCTTTCTGAATCTTGTCCTGAGCACTGGAATTGCGAGTTCAGTAGATGTGACAGCAATGGCTTGTTCTAATCGAGGGGCAACACAGTCCCAATGGTCAAGTCATAGACAAACAGCTGTAGAATTCCAATCTTAGATGCTCTGAAGTAATCTACATTTATGTCCATAGGGACTACTTAAGGTAGCTGTTACATTATTCTCTGCAGCTGTCTGTAGCAAAGTAGTTGCATCCTAGAGCATAGGTGCAGTTTGTCAAAGTGCATTAAAAACCTGCAATTAAAAGGGCTGTTTAAATACAAGAAGTATTCTTTCAGTACGAACCAACAGAGGACAGTGATTCTCAGATGGAAGGGTTGCTATGTTTAATCGTTTAGACAGAGATCTTCATTAAGGGGGTTAATACGTTTAATATGGATTTCCCAAAGGATTCTCCTCTATTATGTTAACCACATTTTAAGATTCGTTGATAAAGCATTCATTTTTTAAATGCCTAGGAATTAAAATCTTCCGATTTTATACTTGAGGTTATTGGCACTTCTTCCTCTGAAAAGTGTCAAAGATCCAGCCATGGATTTCATGAATCTCTGAGAGCTTCACTCCACCCCTTATGAATTGCCACACAGAGCATATTTATCTGTAAACACCAGAGGTGGCATCCCATAGCTGCTGTACATAACATTCAGCTTGCATTCAAATGCATCAAATTTGCTGCATTTATGCTTTTCAGTTAAGCCGTTTAAACTCAGTTAAGCATCTTAACAAGCTTGACCTACCGTTTTGCAGCAAAAGTGCAGCTCATGAGCGATAACGCTGTGTTGAGCTCAGCCACACAATCCTGCATGGACTGGGAGTGCTTATGCCCATTTGGCGTCTTAGGCAACTAAGAGAAGCTGCTGCTGCCCATTGGGTGGGAAGTTGTAAGGGGCTCTTTTCAGAAATACAGATAAAGATCATACTTCTAGGATCCTTCACTCTGGCCCTGAGCAAGGGATGCCTCAACTGGAGAACAGGACAGGGTTGAACACATTTACATAGCCCGAAAGCTTTATACTGGCTTTACCATTGCCTCCCATGGTGAGGATTCTCAGACTTCACATCTAGGTCAGGGCTACACCTTCATACAGGCAGAATCTTTTCTGAAATCCCCTGTCCTTGCTGACTGCTGAGCTGGATGCAAGGCAGCTGTTGTGGACTGTGCTTGAGATAATATAATCTGTCAGTAGCAATATGGCAATACCTCAGACACAGGGTAGTGCTCTCTCCCAAACCAAGCTTAGCAGTGGAGCTGTATCTGGGCCAGGTTGTACTGACATTTCCTGATTCTCCCCAAATACTGTGTGAAGCCTGCTACAGTATGCGTCTTAAGTATTTAAATCCTTCATAACATCTCTTCCTATAAGCCTAAATTTTTCCATAAGTGTTTACTGACCAACATATTGCCACAGAAATATTCATACCAATGAATTACAAAGATATTTAAATAAATTACTAGGTTGAAATTCAGAGTCTAATTAGTCATGGATTACTTTCTCCAGCTGGGGAAAAGTATGAGCAAACAGAGGGAGAAGATCTTACACTAAATATCTTAACTCCAACTGCAGTATGGAGGTAGGAGGGCCAAAAAGCCTGACATATTAATATTTACAGTATAGCACAGTGTCTCTACCTGCTGAAACATGTTCCAGACATTACAGATTACAGGAATATAAGGCCTGAACATATTTGTCTCCTTGAAAAGCACAAGGGACTCCTTAGTGCAAAAGTTTCCTCTCCCTTCCTTCAAAATTTATGGCCGATATCTTTCCAGCACCTCTCAATCACTAGGTGCACTTTCAAATACCTGTCACACACTGGATGATCTTTGGGGAAAATCCTAGATTTATCATTATAGCACAGGAACAGAAGAAAAATAAATACCTATTTCTCCTCACTGCAGATAGGAAAAAAAATATTGTGTTGGTAGAATGCTACCATGAAACAATTTTCTAAGGATTCTTGACTGTCATGCCGGGCAAATAAACAAACTAAAGACAGCAGAGGTATCCAAGAGATTGATCTTTTTCCCATGCAGACACAGTATTTTTCTCTTTAAGAGCAAATATTGAAAGTGGAGAACAGTGAGTATCTGCACTTGTTAGAATGAAAAGAATTATTAAACAGATCTGTATAAAGCTGCAGTGGACACATCTCAAAATTGGTTTTGTTCTCACTCTGCCCTACGTTAGTCTGTGCAGTAATTATTTATTAACCAATCATTTGCATATTCTTTTATCTCTCCACTTATCAAAGGATAGCTAAAGTCAAGTGATGCACAAAGCCTTTATAAACTGTCTTCCTCAAAGAAGTGTGTCCCCCAAGATTTGACACCTCTGAAGGAAGACCACTAGATTCATTACAGTGATCAAGACATCTCAGACTTAAGGCCCATCTAATTCAGAATTTAATTGCTTCTACTGGCCAGTAGCAAATGTGCAAGGAGCGTAAAAATAGTCAATTAATATCTCAGTACACTGAACGGAAGGATTGCACCTAAACCATAATTTTACCAGCCACTAAGATTTATCCTTCATCCATTTGTCCAAATTCTGTTTGAACCCTTTTACACTTTCGCCTATCACAACATTCTGTCAAAGCGTATTCCAGTTTAATTCTATGTCACATGACAAGTATTTTACTTTGTTGTAAACTTGCTGCTGGACGTTATTATTTTGTTTCATAAGAAAGAGTAAACTTATTCCCCACCATCACACTTCATCTTCTCTATTCACAGTTATATATACCACTGTCCTCTTTCAATCATCTCTTTTAAATGCTGAAATGCCTATTTAGCATCTCCTTACACAAGCTTCATTCCACATTTTTATCAACTTTGTCTTTTTTTTCTTTTTTTAAAATTCCAGCTCTATTGCAGCCTTTTCAGATAAGATGATCAAAATCGTTTGTAGTTATCAAGATGTGAGAGCACTATAGATTTATTCTGTTGCATAATGATGCTTTGCTATTTTGTTTTCAAACTCTTTCCTAATAATTCTTAAGCATTCAATTTGTCTCTTTTTTTGCTGGGAACGACAATCTAATGTTTACTGAGAAATATCCACATTGACGCCAAAATCTTTTCTGTAACATTGGGCTAGAGACCATCATTTATAAATGTTATTTTCCAAGTGCATTATTCTACATTTACCAAAATTGATCTCAGTCTGCCAGCTTATTATCCAGTTGTAGGAACTTTCTGTAATTCTTTACAGTGTTTACTAGACTCCCCTATTAGGCTTCTGCCTCTTCTTTTCATATTATAAAAGCAACATACGAAAACATTGAACATGCAACTCACATTTCAGTAGGATCACATACGTAATCTCTCTTTTGGGCTAAAACTGACCATTTATTCCCACCCTCTATCTTTTAGCTTTTAACTGGATATTTATCCACAAAAGGATCTTCCCTTTTATCCCATGACAGTTTAATTGCCTGAACAGACTGTTTTTGTCAAATCTGCAATTTTGACCAGATGATCAACAAGACAGGTGATTAGGACATCAAGAGGAACTGATTCCACATGAAAATTCCTTAATTAAATCACAAGGAGTTATACTGATTTTGTCCTGAAATGCAAATTCTTCATTAATGTTGTGCTAGCAGGAGAACTAAAGGCAGGCTTGCTGGAGTCCAGGGAAGATGCATAGATAACCGGAATGGGCAAAAAGGGCAGTGGTGCTTTGAATCTTTCTCATTAACACCCTCTTTATAGGCTCATTACATGTAGGCTAGGAGCCTAACTCGTGGGCAGTATCTACAAAACATCTTGGCATGTTTCTGCTGTTGATGATAAAGTAGGGCAGCTCAGCTCTGATCTGTTAGCCCAACTTTTGATTTTAACAAATGGTGCAAATGTAAATGGAGCTTTATTGCCCTCCACACCTAATTAAATTAAGTGCCCGTTGCACTAATCGATATGTTTTTTTCTTTGGGCCTCCAATAACTTGCAATTCTGAGTCACATGAGGAATGAAAACAGGCATAAGCATGCCCTAAGTAAGGTGTTGCTTAACATATTGAAAGTTTCAATGGGTTCCCCAATATCTCAACAATATTTTTTTCTTTATCACCATTCCTCAATGAAATTATCTTTTTCTTTTTTTTTGCATATTCTAAATTTTTATTTAGATAGCAAGGAACAGATTTAATATTATCTATTATATCTCACAGGTTCAAGTCTTACAGCTTTACCTACTCGGAGCTCATTTTTTTAAAGCTTAGAAAAAAAGCAGCATTTACAAAGCAAAGGAAAGCAAAAATAGAACTATAATGAAACACCAACTCCACCATGGACAATAGCCTTTACAAACCAAAAGCAACAAATAAACAGCACAGAGCATTGATTTTCAACAAAACAAAGACCTAGGGTTTGGGGGTTTTTTCATTGCTTTTATAATACCAGTTAAGAAGTTTCTGTACTAAATGAGAGGGGGAGTGAAAGGAAATTCTCATATAAACATGAACTCTGACATGTAGCATGAAAATACTTGTGGTCAAGATTATTAATTTTATTGCAAACAAATTCACCAACACAATAAGATCAACTGAACTGGTAACAGCAACACTAACAAACATGTTTCTCTTGTGGCCTTATGTCTGAGTGTTTTAACACTGCAGTTTGAGTCTCAGTGCTAACCAAATCTCTGAAAAAGGAAATTACTGAGAACAAGCAAATTATTAAAAGTCAAATGATATTAGAGTTCGCACTTATAGCCCTGGGAAAATGAAAGGCAATCTTAATTCTTGGACAGTTTTGCTGCACTATAGGTTAATCTGAATGTGTTCAAAATTTACTGTGGATCAGTCAGTACTTAGTTCATAATTCTGAGCCCTAGATTTCTTCTAGGTACATCATCTAAAAGTTAAAACCAAAACAAAATCCCACCCAAACCCTCAACCTTTTCTCTAACTGTAGTGAAAAAAATAGCATTTTGAGTGGCTTGTTCCTTCCTTGGCATATTGAACAGAGTTCTAGCTATATTTACCACATTAGTATATAAAACTGTCCTGTCATCACTTACGCTTTTAAATAAAGCTTGCATAAAGTACTGCTGCTTTGTAATATTGGTGTATCAATAAAGCCAAGAAAACAGCAGCCACATCTTTTTGGTAGCAATTACCAAGATTACATTAGTGGTATTTAGTGCATTTAGGCTATTAGAATAGCAATGCTTATATTTTATATAGGTGGGGCTGGTAATACCAACTATTAGTAAGATTGCTTAACAGTTCCTGTTTTAAGACCCTGGTTTTAATTTTTAAGTTGTTCATAACTTTGAAAACTTTTTTTGTACTTTAGACTGGAATTCTCCATCCCAGGTATTCTGCAGAAATACCTTAACAATGTGACTGCCTCAAAGAGTGAGGTACACTCTTTTGCCCATATTTTAAAATGAATTCACCATCCCCAGTTTGATGTACTTGTCTCAGAAATGTGCTAAGGGTCTCCAAGATTTTGAACAATGACAAGATTTCATAAGCAAAAGTCCTGATAAATTCTGCTCCTATTCAATAGAGATTTCTTAGGTTTCGGTAGAAGTTGCTCAAGGAGGATGTCTCCTGCAACATGAAGGCCAAATGTAGGAATTTAAGAGCACGTGCCCTGTGTCTCTACGGATCTCAGTAAGACTGCCGTATTCAAATACAGAAAAGACAAGAGAAAGGGGAAAGAAGATGAGACTACAGAGAAATGGGACTAGAATCCATTAAAAGAAAAATAGGGATTGATGTGCAGCACACAGACTGAGGCTAGTCCTGCGAAAAAGGGAGGAAAAGGCCAAGAATGAAGCATGAGAAGAAACCAATCTGATAAGACACTAGCGTACAAAAGAAAAACTGTGAATTACCAGGGCAAAAAATGGCACTAGAGAAAGGACCAGAGTCCTTGCAGCTGTAGAAGATTCCCCCTAGGGAATTTAACTGAGGAGCTAGCAAAGACAGAAAAAAAGTTGAAAAGCACATCCGGGCAAGGGGTGAGACTGGATGAAGACAACACATGGATGAAAAGTTAGCCAGAAGAAAGGGGCTGGAATTTGGAGCTAGTGTTTTTAAAAGTACCGGTTAATTGAATCCTCAGAGCGGGGTTTGAATTCATAAAGAATGCCAGCACGTGGGGGACAGTGGGGAGAAAATAAAATACACTACTAGCTGATGCCTTTGCTGGCACAGTCCTGCCTGTTGTCTGGCAGATGCAGGAAAACCGTGGAGTTCAAAGATCAAAACAGCACAGGATGTTTCCAGATATCAGCTTTGCATTCTTACTAATGTTCTTTGAATAAGGTTACATGACTGTGCATGCCCATATGCTCTTATATACACACAAATGAGAATACTTTTTTCTCTTCTCCAAAGGCAGTAGAACAAAACCCAACAATTTTAAGCTTTCTGATTGAAAGATATTTCCCTTGCCCCTCCACAACATCCTTGAAATTCTACTTGAAACATTAGAAACCAAAAACTTACTCAATTAATTTCTGATGAAGATTTCCTTCAATGTTTCTGATTCAAGAATCCTTCCTAGTCCATTAAGTTAATTCCACTTACTTTTCAGAACACGAAGATAGAAAACATTTGAGATTATTTTCTTCTGAACACAATGAAGGCAAAGAACAGTTCATGACCCAATGTTAACAGGGTATATAGACCCTAGGTTTACAGCAGCTGCATAAAATACTGCCAATAAATGATGTTACTATTAGCTTTGACAATGGGATAAAAGCATTTGTGCTTTCAAAGCTGTGCCATCATCGAGTGAAATATGGCAAAAGGAAAGAGAAATTTATTTAAAATTTTTATTTTATTATAATTTCCCTATCTCAATCTTCTCTCTCTGACACAACAAACTAAAAGAAAAACTTTTTTTTATTTTCCCCAGGAGTATTAATCAGTATTATCCTTAGCCCTTCACACATTACACTGTAAGACGCCAGTGTCAAAGTGTGTGAATAAGACTAACAATTATAGGGTATGTACAGATCATCTGTACAGCATCAATTCTGCAAGCCAATACATTTTTCAGCAGATCTGTATAGGGATCTGTATTAGCTTCTGTGTAACAAAGTGAATGAAAGAAAAACCTTTAGGTTTTGCCAGCATTTTGCTTCTCATTCCTTAGCTGTGATCACCTTTCATTTCTGGCATTTTATTCTTAGTTGTTCCTTTGTCTACTTTCTATTCCAGGGCCAGAAGAGTAAGAGTGAGGCTCAGTAAGTGTGTTCTGGAGCTTATGAGGTTTAACCATTTCCTAAAGATAATTGCAAAGTACACGTGCATTCATTCATTCATGGCTTGGCTTCATGAATGAAGATCTGGGAAGGGTTTTTCCCACGCTCACTGCCAGCAGTGAGTGCACCCTTCAGGCCTGCGTGGTGGATTCTTTAGGTGAGGCACCAGCGTGTGCGAGACTGGCCCCACCCTTTACACCTGAGGTTCATCTGCCAGGGCCTAGAGAGCTTGGATGGTGACAACAAAGTCCTCAGGTCGTAGGTTTGGTTAGAGTATCCTGCTCTTAGATGACGGATGCCTTACAAGGCTAAACAAGCTCCATCTGCCCGGGTTTGGAGTCAGAGTTGTCCTTCTCCTAGGATGGTTGCCCAAAGGCTAGTGAGCCCATCCTGCCCGTGGACACACTTTGTCTGACCCTTCAGCTGAGACCTGTCTGGCTTGGGAGACCCCACCAGAGGCACATGCCACCACCAGCACAGCTCTCAAACTCACATGGGCATGCAAGCTCCCCCCACCACGGCAACGGGGTGCCCATGAAAGAGTCGCTGCTCTACCTCCGGACATCACAGACCTGGGCATGGGGCAGCTGGGGCCTGCCAAGAACTTACCTGGAGGGTAACACATGCATTAAATAGCAATAGTCTTTGCATTAAAGAATAAGTAACTGAGAATTAGAATTTTTTACGTTAAATACTTGCACTGCTGTTAACTAACAGTGTAGGAAATTGGTACATATCACGTTTAGAACATTAACACAGGCAATTACTTTCCAAAGAAATCACACAACCTATGGACCATTCATAATCTTGTCTGAATCTTCAATATTTTAAAAACAACATGTGTGAGCACATTACAAAACGAACCTGGTGAAATATCTGGTTCTTCATGATTTTATCTAAAAATCTCATAGTGTTTGAATGTCATAAAGTTAAAAAAAAAAACAAACCAACAGCCACAGAGTGAGAGATGCTTATTAAATATCAAAATCTTCACTTTCAACTTCTTTCCTTCTAGAATAGAACCCAAAATCTAGAGTTAGTGGAGGGGATTACATACTTTTGTTCAAAATTTCCAATACATAACCACCTGCATTAGTAGGGCAACTCTACATATTACACCAAATCTACACAATGGCAGTAAATCCAGACCATGCAGACCACAAACCACTCAAAGGCCATGTGTAGAAGCAGCTATTTGCTCTTGTGCTCCAAATTCCTGGAGGTACCAAATAAATGGGCCAAGTCATCCTTTTCTGCCTGGAGAAAACCTCTGGTGGAAAAAGGACCCGATGAGATTGGCAATCTACCAGGAAGACAATCCACCAAAATGCCTTCACTCAACAGGAAACGTGTAGAACTAGAATAAATCCATCTCTTCTTTCTCCTATGGTGTTTTTTTGATTGGTTAGTTGGATTTGGGGTTTTGATTTCCACACCACTCTCCCCACTGCCCCACCCACCCCTCCACCTGCTACTGCTTCTGTTTAAGGCAGAAGGAAACAGAGCTGAGACAGGGTTATATTTTTTTGTGATCAACACCCCCATTTCTGCAGGCACCCACTTTATCACACATTAGGAGTGTTAACATTTGTCTTGCAGAGGGACACTCACTACCTTTTCAGGAACCATTTCTAGATTTCTGAGCTATGGATTTTGGGCAGAAATTGGGAAACAGGTTTTCACGGATTAATAAATTTGACATGGTTTGATTTGACAACAATTCAAACTTAAGGTAAATCAAAAGGGTTATATTTTAGCAGTGCTTAATTTAAGAGCTAGGAAGTGATTTAGCAAAGTAAAACAGAGACTTGATTACGGATTTGAGAATGACAACATTCACGCTAACTTACTACAAGGTACCTTAAATCAAAATATATATATACAGACACACATACAAACCCAGAAATACTTGGATCCAGCATCCACTCCCAAGTGCACAAAACAAAACACCTGAACAGATAGAGAGACGAGAGAAAGAGGCCAGCCCGTAGTCAAAATTTCCCTCTTCAAGGTTAGAGTAAATATACATAAAGGTCAGAGTAAATATTCATAATGTATCAGTGTTACTCAACAGACAACAGTTGAGTCTCAAGAGGGTGGTCCTTGCTCAGGCCTTATGTCAGCCTTGCCAGCAGAAGATCTTCAGAGTTGTCCCAGCTCAGGACATGTGCTGGATCCAGCCTGCTGTGATCTCTGCAAAAGGGCCTCATTTTGGATTGCTATTTATAGGGTCTGAGATAATTGACTTTTGTGAGGTACTTTTCCATTTCAGCCTATCTAAAGTGATGTAATGTTTTGGGTTGTGTACGTCCAGAATCTCCTAGATCTCGGGGTCCTGGCAGCCTCCCTTTGGGCCATGACCAAGTACATCTGTACAAGGTCATAAGAAGGGACAGGATGATAGGGAGGGGAGTAGGAACCAGGTGTGCTGAAGGGGTTCCTCAATGCTCTGTTCCACTGCAGGGGGTAATTGTCACTGGTGTCCCAAGAGAACAGGTGAGGCAGAAGCCAGAAGGGTTAAGAGGGAGCCTGAATGCTCTTGTACACTACCTTCACAATCTGCATTTGGATTTTCCAATGTATTGTTGTGTGACCCAGACAGAGGCATCGCACCCTGAATCTAGTGGCCCATGAGCGTGGGGTGGCAAATCACAGGGGAGGTGTATGAGTGTGAATGTCATGAATTTGGGGAGCTTCCAGCATGAGGAAGACAATGAGTCAAGAGTTCTCATAATAGTTTTTAATTAGGTGCCTAAATCCATAGGCCCGTAAGGGCCTGTGACCTTTTCAGACTATCAAGTCGTTAAAAAGTACTCACATTTTCAGCATTAACAAACATGATTTCAAACTCTGAAATGAACTTAATGGATCTCTTAAAGCTAAACTAGATTTGGAATTCCTCCTTGACTTATGCCTCGTTCATTCTTCTCTAATTAGCAATGCAGACATACCATTGATAAAAAACAGGTTCTTTCTGCATGCAAAGACCATCTGGTCTTGCCAGCACATCACTATTCCTACCCCAGATGGCAACTTCTTGGTAAGGCTAAGGGGTGTGATTATTCAGTTGTACTGTAATCAGACACACACTTCAATTAGTTACTGGTGATTAAGATTCAACAGCACTTCTGCTATTTAATGCTTCATTTGTCAAGACATTCTATGCATTCTTTGCAATTGTTGTAGTGTTAAGACGCAACAAGTTTGTTGTGCTGGTTGAACATTCTAAAACACAGTGCACAATGAGTTGTATCAGCTCAGGAAGTAAAGCTAATTTAGTCTAAGCACTAACTGGTCCCAGTATAATGGCAGGCACTTGATTGTCTGTAACTAAGAACAGGGATAGAATTTACTGTTTGAAAGGATGGGTGTCCTGAAAAGAGAGTTATAACAAGGCTTAGCAATCAACTGTGCGAGTCATGCAACTGAGAAGAGGTGAACCAGATCCAAATGGCGTCTAGAAGCAGGAAAACTCAAACTATTCCTACTTCAAATAGACATTTAATCCATTCTATCGTCACCCTCCCCCAGAGTATTTAGTTGCTATAAGTGGAAAAATAGCCATTGCTTTGCTACCTTTACCACTCTCCTGTATGTCCCCTATTCACAGTCAGGCTGAGCTGCCATTTGCCCTTTCTTTGAGGTTGGGAGAGGCAGCCAAATGCCTGCACGGGGCTATGGCACAGGCACAAATGCACAAAGACTCTCTAAATCATTTAAACATTCATGAGGAAAAGAAAGAAGAAATCCTCAAACTATAGAAACTTACTACATCGTCACAAACTTGTAGGAGGTTTGAGGTTCAACAGAGGTACCCACGGTTACAGCAGAAGTGAACAGCATTGCTGTTTGCCATTGCATGACACTTGTAATACAAAAAAACGCAGAGAAGGATTTGGGGAAGACCCCAGCACACACACAGAGATGCAGCTCTTGGAGGGATTTCTCCCGTATTGGAAATTTAGGGGGGTTTATGCAACCTGTGGTATCTTCTATTCCCCCCTCTTTTACAATATCCATTGCCTCATTCTAAAAACTGATGTTATTCCTATTTTGAGGCTACATATGCCTCCCAATGATTTTGGTTTTGTAGAGTAACAAACAGAATACAATCTTGGATGAATAAATAAGGCTCTTAACCCATACAGTCTGCTCTCAGACAGATGTGCCGAGCTCTCATGGATTTCAGTGAGGCCTGCCTGGATGTAGCTGAAGATAAAAAACAGGTCATATGAATGACAGGAAAGGCCTAAGATTTACCTCTTAGGGATTTTCTGAGGCATGAGAGTGAAGAGCTAAGCGGGCTGACCTCTCCACTATTCCTCTCATCATCTACCCAGCATGTGTTGCTGCATCAGGTGACACAACAGTATAGTTAATTTGTTCAGACCAGAACTGAATTTTCCCTGGCAGCTATGGGAACTGTAACTACTTGATTTTTCAAGTGTCAGGCTTTCAAATACTCGAAAAAGAAATCAACAATTTTATGGTAAAAATATTTATATTTCTTCTGTATATTAACTTTCCCATAGATTTACAAACAAACTACAGGTGAATTTATAACAGATATTCATTTATTCAAATGCTGTGTGTAAATAATATTGAGACTGAAGCGTATTGAGACTCAGTCCCCCAAAGCAGAGATTGGTAAACCTGCAGTTGCCAGCATAAGCTTGATTCATTCTTATCACCTGAATTCACACAATCACAGAGCCACAGAATGGTGTTGGTTGGAAGAGACCTTTAAGATCATGAGGTCTAACTGTTAACCCAGCACCGGCAGGTCACCACTAAACCACGTCCCTCAGCACGTATATATGGCAGTGGCAGTTTAGAATATATATGTTGATATATATCATCATATTCTTTATGACACAGTGCTTAACACAGTGATTGCTGGTTTTACAGTAGAAATTACTTCAGTTAGCTCATCGCTATTCACCATTTCTTCTACTTCCACCATGGGCTTTGTGTGTTTACTCAGTGTATATTATCCAAACACTAGTTCAGATACAGATTTTGGAAGTTTTTCCTGGCTTTTCACAGAGGCCTCAGTCCCCAAAGAACAGTTTAAATCTGACCAAAAAAAAAAAAAAAAAAATCACATTTCTATTCTCAAAACCCAAGCTAGAAAGACAACCATCAATGATACCACTTCGAGGAGGTTAAAGATCACATTACAAAGATAACCTTAAATTTCAAACGTGGGACTCCTTTAGTTTTTTTAAATGCAGGTGGTGGGTTATAAATAAACTTGGAAGAAATTATACAAAAAAATGAACAGATGTTTCATCCCACAAAAGAACTACACAAAAACCACACAATCCTGACTAGAGGCATCAATCTCTACCTCAAATAGATACACATACAAACACTGCATCTACATTTACAGCAGTGACTTTGTGTTTTAAAACTCTATATAGAAATCCATATGATTTACATTATGAAACCCACAGATTTTTTTCTTAGTAGAATTTCAGAGACTTTAATCAATAAACATTATAGCCTTTTTTAGGAGCTATCAATATTTATTAAACCTCCCAGTGGGAAAGAATATGTGTTTATGATGGCTCCTATCAGTCTGTGCACTATCCATACTGCTAAAGGATGAGGAAGACAAAGAAACTATTCTTTCTACTATTTGTTGATAGCAGATTACTCTCACTTAAGCAAGTCTTTGATGCATTTTTATCTACTAGACTTAGTTGCTGGACTAGAGACTCCCTGGCTCTGCTGTCACTCTTTTGCTTACTTCCTCTAAGGCATCCATTACTGTTTGCTTGGGCTGTCAGTTGCAAGAAGGTTTGTTCCCCTCTTCTCTCAAAGAGCTTGTCCTGAGGGCGGTCAGGAGATGAACTCTTTTACATCCTGATATTATTTCTAACATAGGGCCATATGATCCCAGTGCTTTGCAGGAAATCATCACGAAAACTGCGGGAGAGGTCGCTGAGTACAAGTACCTTCTCTAGTCCTTTAGGCTTTTTAAGGGAGTTTCTGTGATCTGACTGATCCTTGTTAGTCCGGTTCCAGGTGCCCTCCCCCTACATGCTTTTGTCTGTATAAACATGGGTTTCTCTTTAGAGGTAATCACTTTCCAGGCACCCTCGATACTCGTTGGTATCCACATATACTCAGGCACATACCACAAGGATTCCTTACAGTGCTCAGGCCTTTGAGCTTGGTATAAAGACATGACATACTCGTGCAATCAGATTCACAGAGCTCCTATAAGAATGAAATCTGATACATACTTACAATAATTTACAATTAATATTTCCTTTATAGATTTGCCTCTCAAATCCATGAGAGAATGACAGAAGTTGTTTCAAACTGTTGCAGGAAGTAATTTCAGTGGCAGTTCAGAAGGCACTCATCGGTACTTGAGGAATTGGACTTCACAGTCATATTCAATTAATAGCAACAAATAGTCTGACCCTATTGCAAAGTTGAAGTTTTTAAAAATTATCTTTGCATATTGACAGGAACATATCTTGAATGTTTGAAGGCTTCTGAGAGCCATTATAATAGAAACTTTCTAGCGTACAGATGAGATCTTTCTTTCCTTCCAGAGGTAGAGTCCAAGGGAGCAGATCCCTGCACAACTCTTGGGCTCAAATTCCCCAGACCCAGTTATTCCAGTCATGAAATAGCTAGAGCGACTCAAAGCAAAAATAACAACACAGTAACAAAGCATCATTCATTGCCAGATCTCTGCTAAAGCATTATGACAGATGAAATAAAGAGACCAATGATATTCCCATCCGTAAATGTAAACACAGGATGAAGTACACCTTTAATGTGAAGGCACAAGAATTACTCAGTCATCTCCTAAAAGCGTGGTCTAGGAAAATGCAGGGCCTCTGCCCTGTTGTAGTGTTTGATGGGAAGGAGGGGGAAACAGACTCCCTCCTCTGTGGACTTGGAAAGCAGCTCCTCTCCTGCTGAGCTCAGCTGCTGCAACAGCAAAAAGTTATTCTAGATAGAGTGCACACTCATAATTTGTTGTTTCTTTCTCCTAAATGCATTACCTTTCGCTCTTTCATTTCTTCCGTTTATCATCCTTTTGGATATTGACCTTCCCTCCAGTAGCTATAATCTTGTGCAATCTTTCTCACTTGTGTAAAGTGAGCATAAAACGTTATTCCATGAGAATGACAGCATTTTCAGCCCTTATTTCTAGACACTGGATTGAAGGAGGGGCGGATGAAGGCTTTTGTCATGCTTTTTAAGCAGGAAGACAGCAAGATGCAAAACTGGGAAGATGCAGTAAAACCCTTGAAACACCCAGCATATTAAAATTTTCTAAGGCCAGGGCACAGGAACTGGCAGGTGTCAGAGATGTTACAGATGACACTGTTCTTGCCTTTGCCATGCATCTCTGATAGTGCAAGCTATCAGGGTATTTCCTCTTGCCAAAAACCACATCGAGCTCGGTTAACCAGATTTTGAGCTTTTTTCCCCCTCACCAAAGCCAGGGACCTAGAATATAAGGCTGAGATCTGGCCAGATTTAGACAAGAGTAAACAACAGTACAGGGCAGACCTTCGAGATCCAAAAAGAAATAAGTTCTGGTTCAAGTAATTGCAGCTGGTTTTTTTGTTTTGTTGGTTTGTTTTTCGTTTTTTTTTCCCCCACCCTTTCTTTGAGAGACACTTGGTGGTTTGCTGCAGGTAGCTAGGTCTGAACATGTTGGGTTTGAAATGTGTTTACTTGTCAGGGAAGCTCAATAACCAGGAAAAGCTTTCCCTTGCCCACCTACACCAGCTCTGTATCTGTCCCAGCATATTTATTCCTTTTAATACTTTTTCCCCCCCCACCATTTCCCAAACAAGAGCTGCCAAGTGCGTGTCTCTGTAAAAAGCCCTCCTTGTTCTATATTTGTTTGTATTAAAATGTCATCATCTTCTATTGATTTAATTCTGTAAATAGCTGGCAATTGTGTTCATTATTTACAGTTTCATCCATTTATAGTATCATCCATCCGTGATTTTTGTTTTCCTTTTCTTATTTGCTTTCCTATTTTCTTTGACTTCCCTGAGCCAATTTTCTTCTTATTCTATGAACTCACAGAACTCTGCTAAAACAGTGATCTGAAGATAAAATAGTATCATCAAACTCACACTCAGGCTTTGAAGCATTCCTTATGCACTCTATATGCCTACAGAAACTGCCAAAACCCTGGAATAATTTCCTCCAGTTCACATAGAGTATGTGTTAATAAGTTGATTAAAGTAACAAGCCACACACACTGTTCTTCTTTTGCTCAAGCCACAAAGTCATCATGACGTGAGACAGATAAAGTAATAGTTGGTCTCAAGCATAGATTTAATCCTTGACTCTTACCTCATGCTGGTTGGTAAGGCAGTACTCAGTGGCATTCATCAGCTTTTTTTAACCTGTAAAATATTCCCAGCAAAACAGGGGTTTGAAATTTTAGCAGCTTTTGAAACAAAAGGTGTACTTCTTATTTACAGTTGTATAGCTATAAAAAAAACCCCCACAAACTTACTCCTATACAGTTTTTATAGCAGTGAAAGAGGACCACAAATAAGATCAAGAGACTTAAAATCAATTAAACAAACAAATAAAAATTCAAGGTCCTCAGAGTGGAAGCTCTGATAGTTACTTCATCACCAGGGAAAGCAACTATCAAGCATCACAAAATGACAAGCACTCATCTCATGCTACCTCATGGACTATCCTCACCTCTCAACAGTGTTTCATCCAGCTCCTGTAACTGCTGGGACCTAAGCAAACTTTGCTATAGCTCCAGAAGGCCTTTCTAGGGAAAGGAGACGACTTCCTTCACACCACACCTGGGGCTCTGGCTCCATCCCTCCTTGCACCACCTGCAAGGCAGCTCCCAGTCCCAGGCTGCTCCTAGCCCTATAGCACCTGCTCTCCATCACCACCCCAGCCTTTCCTTAAAGCAGAATAACAAAACTGCAACCATAGAATTAAAAGTACAAATTCTGTCTATCCAAAAGGAGATCAATGTCTTCATTACTTTGAAGCTGAAACATTTCAAAGATTTTGAAAATTTTTGTTTCCCCCTCATTACCAATAAATGTGATTCCAATAATAATTTAAAATATTTTCATTTCATTTTAACAGATCTGTTTGCTTTCTTTTACAAAAATTTTGTGTATGTTAGAATGCTTCAAAAGGAAAAATAATACAATTTTGCTACTTGTAGAAATATTATAAATATTTCAGATGAAGCAAGGAACAAAGTTGTATATAAATCTGCTAGGCTCAGTAGCTTAAATAAGGAATAAGAAGGAAAAGTGGGAAAAGAAAACTTTAACTTCTCAAAACATCCCACAGAAACTTCAGTAATAAATTAATTGCCACAAATTGAATTTTTAACTTAAAGGCTCACAGGAGAAAATCTAGAGGATATCAGGAGGTCTAGTCATGCAGGATGACTAACCCATTTATTGCATACTTAAATGACAAAAAGGAAACCTTGGCCCACAATTTCTCTGGAGGGTTCTTTGTCCCTGGGGCTCCTCTGCTTGAGACATACAGAGAAATACTTTGGCACTGGGGTTGCAGCTAATAAAGCCCATGTCCTTTACCTGCTGTGTAAACCAGGCTGGCCCTGCAGATCAGCTTTTCTTCTCCCTGCAAAGACTAACACCTGAGCAGTGGCACAGCACTGATCACAGCCCTGACTTACTTCCCTGGGCAGCTAAGCTCATTTGAAACTCACGTGAAGAACTGGGGGAAAACCACAGCACATGTGGGCTTTACAACAAGCAGTTTCATGTATAGGAACAGAAAGTGCTAAAAATTGTTTACTTTGCCTTGCTAAAAGGATGCGAGTTTGGAGGCTGAAGAAAGTAATTTTCTTCAGTAGAATAAATTCCTTATGATTACAGAAATTAGAGTTGCAGTAAATAAACCAATGCCTCTCAGGGGATTAATAAAAATGGAAAACAAAACACACTGAAATCCCGTCTCAGAAATTACTTCGTTCTCATTATGTGCAAAGCAGGTTAATCTCTCCTACGTGCTATATAAAAGCCATAAATTTTGCCAAGCCTTCTCTAATATTATAAAGCAACTTCCTGGGAATCAAATAAACCAGTACCAAATAATACCGACCATGCAGGCTGGGCAGCACAGGCTGGCTGCAGAGCTCAGAGCCTGGCAAATAACCCTAGGTCTCCCAAGCTGGCTCTGGGTATCACCTCATTGCTGGTAGATCTGTGCTTGGATGAGTGGGGGAACCTGGCTCAGAGATCACTCTGCAGCAGCTGCTTTAGGTCTGGAAGCAACAGTCTTATCTATTATTCAAATAACAGACAGCCTGCTAAAGCCTAGAACAATCAGAAGAGAACTGGTCTGTCAGCACTTTGAAACATTTTTTTGCTGTTGTGCTGTAACAAAAAGTTATTTTTGGAAGCCAGAATTTTACTGCTTACCTTTACCTGTTGAATATAAGGACCATACAACATAAAATTTTAATGTATAATTATATAATAGATAAATACAACCAAAATGACAATAAACAGATAAATTATAAATAAATCATTAATATTCACTCAATTAAATAGCTCTGTACCCTGTGAACATCATTATTTGGTGTTCAGCATTTGTACATGAGAGATTTTTATTTACTTGTGTACTTGTGCCTACAGATCCCAGGTGAGTTGCGGGTTTTTTACTTTCCTAGGAAATGAATAAAGATGCAGGAAAAAACAGTGTCTCTCTCAGGGACGTTACCGTCTGAGAAAATAGACCAAGTGCAGAACAGAGGTGTCCAGTGTACTCTCATGCCTTTCCAGCATATGAAGGGTAGCTAAGAATTTAGCTGAAACGCAGCATGAATCTTCAAAAAGCATCCAGTATGCCATGGGGTGCATTTCTGCAAGACAACTGCTCCCAGAAACCGGTAGCAATTGAGGGAACCCATGATTACAACCACAACACCTCTGACACCTGTCCCATGTCCAAGACCTGTTGCAGATGAGGGCAGGGACTCCCTATGGCCGGATCAAAGTACGTATGATGCTGTAAAGGTTAAACAGAGATAGAATTTCTCATGGAAATAATAATTACTGATGTAATTTCAAATATGTCAATAATAATTTTTCAGGCATTTGGAGAAAGTAAATTACTCAGATTATTTTTCTGAAACGGCCTTTATCATCCCAAGTAAATACCTATCATTTTATAAAAGTTATACCTGACTAGTACTTTTAATTACAATTGTTACGTATAATTACATTCAAGGCTTCACCTTCTGAATAAAATGCTTCTTTTTCTTTCTAAGTCATAGTTTACACATTATTGTATTTATGTTTAAATCTAGTTCTCCTGGTATACTATTCAATGCTACGTGAAATGGACACAATCAAGAATCAGCTTCAATGGTTTTCTTTGTTTAAGCAATATTTCAAGGTAGCTTTGCCAAAATTATCGGCAAATTCTTATTCAGTAATCTCAAAAATGAAAAAGTATCATAAAAGGCAGCATTATCAGAGACATAAATGGGATCAAGAAGGGCACAATAGAGGAAAAAAAATCTAATTACAACTCCAAATCTCTTGATACTTGTCCTTTCAAATTCTGAAAGCCCAAAAACTCAAAAGCTGATGCTATCTCAGTTCAGAATGCTACCCAAGAGATGAATAGTCTTCTCCAACGCTTATATTTGCAGATATTTTGTGAATATAAACCAGTTTCCCACATCTATGTTTTCAGCATTACTTTTTAAACAACACAAAATGGGAAGTAAAAATAACCCTGGCCCCATTAAGCAGCAAATGTAGGCAGACCTTCAACTTCAGCATGACTCCATAGCAGAAGCTGTCCACCAGTGTCCCTACACAGCCCTTTTTGCACAATCAGGCTTAAATTAGTAAAGACATAGGATGCATTAAGCCATGCACATTATGCTGTTCAGGTTTGAAAGTGCCTAATGTTGAGTAAAGTTTCCCACCAGCTGTTTTTTGTGTCATTTGTTTTGTGCTCTCATTTGAACTATTACATAATGTGTCAAAATGAAAAGTTGGCACATAACCGTATAACATTTTGTTTTCTAGAGAAAAAGTAGTGTATTGTTTGATCTCATAGAGAGAACATAAAACTGATATTCAGTTTAGTGAGCTCCTCCTCACTCTGCTAACTTCTGTCAATCCCCCTTCTTTCTCTGCAGTGTAAAAGGCACATCAGTATGTAACCTCAGTGTTGCAAAATTCGCTAGTGGCCCAACCTTATGTGGTAGCAGACTTTCACATCAGAAAGTGTTGGCTACACAACTCACCCACGCCATAAACTGTGAAACTCCCACAGTGGTCCAACCGTAAAAGATGAAAACACATTCTTTAGTTGGCATTACCTGAGCCTTTCATCAGGAAGACATGGGAGTTTTCAGCCTTTGGTCACAGCAATGTGACTTTCACCACCATATACTTTCATTATCCTAATCTCCATGGGAGACAGGTTACATACAGGATGAAAACCAAATCTATCTTTAATAAGAGGTAAGTACAAGAGCTAGGATCTTTAGTAAGCAGGATGGAGCTGATGTAATAAATTAATCTAATCATGTGGCAAGTGAAAAAATAATTCTTTTTAATGCTGCCTAACCTCACCACATACATGTTTTGCCTGGAGGTGAATGTGAGCTTGGTCTGAGAGTCTTAGTGCACATACATAACCCAGGCTTTTGTGACAGGGAGAGGCAAATAAGTGATCCAGAAGTTACAGTGGGGCTTAACTTAAGCCAAACCGAGTTGAATGGGACCCTTGGATCTGGGTATACTGGCAGCATAACAGGGACAAGAAAGACGAATTCACTGCCCATTGACAGTCACCTGATCATAGATTTTAAAGTGAAACAAAATCAGTGGTTTCATTTCCCTCTCTCCCTCCCAGATAAGGAGCTTGAATCATCTGTGTGGTTCATATTTGTAGGTAGTGATACTAATCTTCAGTACAGCTAAAAGTATAGTGTAAAGTACACTGTGAAGCGTGGATTCAGACACAATGGCAAAACATTTTCCGAGCAGAGACTATCTGTAGCCTCAATTCCAAGGACTGTGTTTTGTTTCAGATCTTTGAGCACTGGTGGGGGTGAGAACACTCAGAATCAGGCAGAGGGAGATGACACTTTTTGAAAATAAAGAGGTCAGAAATTCTTCAGCATCAGTTTCTATGTACTCAACACTCTCTTTTCTATTTTTAAGCACCAGCCAGGCAGTCACTTTTCCTGGTAACACGTCCACACAGGTTTCCTTGGCTTTCCTCAAATTCTGTCAGCTCTATTATGTGTGAATGCTGCTCTTTTCCAACAATGGACAAACTACTCAGTTTCCACTCCTTGTAATTTTACACCTTCAGAAGATACTTTTGTCAACTGACAGACATCTCTTTCTTCTTTTCCTTCCTTTTACTGCACTGGGATTGGAAACCCACACCTCATGAGGGTTAATATTTCTGATTTTCCCACTTACACTACTAACAAGCAGTCCCATGGAAAAACAGCTTTATGCAAGGGAAGACTAGTTTAAAAATATAAAATCCCAGGAAAGAGGAATGAGGAGAAGTACTTCAGCACCTTAGTTTAAATTCAGCCCTCTAAAAGCTCACATGAAATATTCATACTTTAATGTCCACAAAGTAGTTTAATCTGATCTGCAGAATCACAACTCCGGCAGCATAATATGTCCCATGGCAATACAAAATGCTGAAGTGAGCAGAATATATCCATATTCCTCTGCCAGAAAACTTCTGACCTACAGGCTCTGTGCAAAGCATTCACTAAACACCCTGTATAACTATTTAATATATGTGCCCTCTGGAAACGCTGAAGGCTTTTCTTCTTAGGTGTCTCTGATCCTAGCAACGGACACTGTTTCTTTGTTCAGTGACCTTATGAGTAGAATTGCCAAGATCCAGAAAATTGCTAGCAGCATCACAGTCTTTAGTGAAGGCCAGCGTTTCTCCAGATTTCACCCTGAACATAATTATGTGGAGAAATCCAACTACAGAACATATGAGTTCTTCAAAACACTTTGTCTGTCATCACCCCATTGAGCAAACACTATTTGCTTTTGAAAGCAACTCTAATTGATTTATCTGTTCCTCAGAATAACACCACGATAAATAAATTATCACTTAAACATGATGGATTACTAACATTTCCTTCTCTAATTATATTTATGACATATTACTAGGTCTTGCTTTGCTTAAAAGCTTACATATGTTTTCCTCGCCCCTGTAATCTAATCTAAGGTGCAAACCCTGGATCTGTTCCAGTGAACCCCTTTGTTAATGTACTGCTGCACTGGCAGAGTCCATCTGGAGTTACTGTTCTGCTTGATGTCACATGGCAGATCCTACCTGCACGGAAGATGAAAGGGCATTCGAGGCACATACCTAGGGATGACAGTTTCCTTTGTGATGAACCACAGAGTCACAGCTTGTTAAGTAAGACTGTGACAGTGATAAAAGACAAAGCCATCATTTTATAGCAGAATATGACCTATCTGTACATGACAAGCCATACTATCTCTGCTCACACATGCTGACAACTCACAATGCTTTCTCCCAAGTGCCGGACAGAAATAGTCCCTGAAGACAGCACCGCTAGAGAGTAATAGCACACTGCTTATCTAGAAGCAAAGGAATGGAAAAAACCTGAAGTGTACAATGTGTCCCTATTAACATCACAGATAAAGGGAGCTTTCAATTTGAAGTATTTTCTATTTTCATTCAAAGTTCAATAGGTTTAAAAACAAATAAGGACAAAAAAGTTCACTTCACTGCAAATTATTTTGGCTCTTTCAGTTATTTTCCTCTTTAAATGTTGAGGTTAAATTTACAAATATCTGTTGGGAACCCTCTTTTTTTGGAGGGCTGTGCATCCATACTGTGCACATAGTCTTACGCTGTACTTAACATTCTTTGCACTTGACATCTTCCCAGAGTGTCCAAACATCACTAGCTGGTGTTCACAGGCTCCCAGGCTGCCCCGCAGGGTGAAAGCCCATGGGAATACAGGTCATGGTGAAAGGTTAACCGCCAGGCTCCTCCTCAGCAGGTGGTGTAGGGGTGCAGCAAGGGGACACTATCAGCACACGTGGCAGTAGGCAACTTGAAGCTAGTACCTTGGTGAGGAGAACAGGAAGGCCTGGTGACTTCCTGGAAAGATCAGGGAAGACACAAGAAGAAGGAAAAGATTTAGCTTGAAAGAAAAGGGAAATATGTAGAAGACTATAAACCAGGAGGGGATCATAAGGAAAGATAAAATCCCTTTTGCCTCCAAGGGTACTTCTCAGTTAAGTCAGGCCTTTCTCTTGGTTTTAGCCCAAGCCATTTTATAGGCCATACACAGAAAATTTAATGATATACTGACCATGCTGTTGGTAGAAATTGCAACCCACCTGAATCCATATGAAAACATCTGGCTTCCTATTACCACACAAGGACAGAGCAGTCATCCTGCAAGTGCAAATCATGGGGTGAGAAACAGTGTGACGTGACATAAAATTAAAGATGTATTCCCAAAGATAACCCTGTGTGGCTGCAAAATTAGTGATGATGCCTTGATGCAAGTGCTGCTTATCAGCAATGTGCCATAAATGGGGTTAACATGGGCGTTCAGACTGAGAACCAATCGCATGGGCTAGCCCGAGAAATATGCCTAGTGGTGGTGCACATTTGAGATGCACTGGCTGCGTTGGCTGGGCGTTGAAAACAGTGAAAACCTGTCGGCCACCCTCCTCTCGATTTACATGGTGCACACATCTCCCTTCCCTACTGTACATGCAATCATCCGCCTCCCTGAATCCTTCCACCTAGGGCAGCCAAGCATCCTGTTCTTATAACTCACTCATAAAAACCTGCAAAAGTCACTGGTTAATCACCTTCAAGATTTTCCTCAATGACATCTACAAAATGTTAACAAAGGTTAAGCAGCCCACGCCTGTCTGCTGCCTATCATACTGACCAGCATTTACTGTTTGCTTGTACCCTCCCCTCTGTTGAGTGAATGTCAGTTGTCCTCATACATCATATTAATCAGTTGATAGAGTTGTAATATAAATAAGCTTAATTAATAACAGTAATATTGACCAAAGTATTCAATAGTAAGCCTCTTAATGGCCATTTTTATTACAGTTTGGTCAGCACTTCTGATTTGTGTCACACTTTCATTGTGCAGATTAATAGATTTTTTTTTTTTCCCCATAGCTAACATAATTGAATAAACACTTTTTCAAATCTTCCCTCTTCTGGGCTCTGACTTTAAAACCTATGTTGACACTCAGATCTCATAACCTTTATCTCCATTTATATATTTACAGTACCTTACTCACTTATTCTCCTGAACACTTCCTGAAGCAACCTCCTTGCATTATCATTTTCATGCCTTCCTTTACGGGGCTTCTCAGACCTGGAACACCTGTGTCCCTACTTGGATTTTGTTTTGCAGGAATCTCTATTTGCTAAAGGAAACAGCAAAATTATAATTGAAGACAATATGTTTCAGAAATAAACAACCCCTAAAACATTTCAGGGACTTCACTTGATATTTGGCCATCATTGAATACCAAGTTGGAATGGACCTCAAGGATCTATCTAGTCCAGCCTTTCTTGGCAAAAACGCGGTATAGACAAGACTCCCCAGCACCCTGTCCCACTGAATCTTAAAAGTGTCTGATGTTGCTGAAGGTGTCCAGTGTTGGGGGAAAATCTATATTCACCTCATACAGAACATCTATACATGACATAACAGAGATGGTACACAGTTGTCATGATAACAGTTTAGAATGCTCACATAATGCACTGCTCTTGCAGCTGGAGTCCCACAATCTGCTACAAGTCAGATAATAGGTGGTGTGTCTCAGCTTCATATGACCTCGGACAGACCGTTTCCAGACCTACCACCACTCACAACTAATTTGGTATCTCCGCTCCTTCACTGGTGCTGTACAGATACAGGCCTAGTTAGTCTGATGTATGTTGCCATCCTGTAAAGTCTTCAGGATACATTAATTGCTATTAAGGATATGCAATGTTTTATTTCTTCTACTTTTACTGTGGGTAATGGCCCTGTTTTTGAAAGCCCTTAATCCTGAAGTTGCATGATCATGTGAGAATTCCAGCTTTCATTTGAAGAGACACTCTAACCTTTAAAGAAAAATGTTCAAACGTCTCTATTCAGAGAGAACTCACTTTTCCTTTTTCTTAAATTCTCCTGATTTTCATCCATTTCAATGATTTTTGGATAACCTGTTCTTGATGTTTTACAGTTGGAGCTAGCTATACTAAAGTTCTTTGTTGACCTGAATCAGACTGAATTTTTAGCTTCTAAACTCATCACAATGATAATTTTTATTCACACATTTTGAACATAGGCATAAACTGCAAGAGCATCTTCCAAACACTAAATTCTCAAGAATATTATTTCTTTGATAAACCATTTTGAAATGTTATAGTTTATTTGTTACCTTCTAGTCAACCTATCATATGATTTTGAAATTGGAATGGACAAATTGTTTTCTGAAGACAATCATAATTTCACCTGAAAAAGATTTTTTAGAGATTCATGAAGTACAGCTAGCTTTCCCCTGCAGCTTTTAAGCTTTCTGCACACCATGCTTCCAGTATGGATTACAAGTCCCAAAATGCCACAGAAAAGACTGTTCCCTCAGTATTTTTGGTTTAGTGAGAGACAGAAAGTGCTGAAAACTTTGTAAGAAAAAAACCATAATGAGAATTCCTACTCATCCTCAAAAAGGCTGATTAAGCATGGGAGGTTTGGGGAAGTTTTTCAAACTGAATGGATGCTATAAATCTGCTTAATTTTGCTTATAAGTTTAGTAAACTGATGAATACTGTCTCATGTGTGATCTATTTTAATATTTTGAGAGGGCTTCATATATATTTAGAATGAGATAACCTGAAGCCTAAAGCCACCCTTGGTGACCTTTGCTGTGGGGTGAGCATCATCATGCAGAAAATATGCTTATTGGTGACTGAACTCTGCCATTGCCATCATTGCTAGCTATACATTTGTCTATCTTATTAAGAAGCTCCTAAAGTTACTTAAAAGAGTGACAAGGTGTTTCCCAGGCAAGGCAGAAGCTCCAAGATCTTTCCATGGCTCTTTGTGAGGCAGAGGCTGCCACAGTAGTCAGGTTTCAATCTGGCCAACTCAGCATAGGATCAGGGGGGTCTGACTTTGCCGCACCTTTTTTGGTAGAGCACAAAGAAGCATTCTGTAAAACCAGAATGCTTTGTTTAAAAGAGACATAGGATGAAAGAAAATCTTGTACTAGAAGCAATGGAGGATGAGGGTTAGATGTCAAATCAGTGTAAAATTTCCCACTTTTGTTTCTCCATACAAGGTGTTTCAGGTTCAGTGCTGGCTTGGAGCAGGAGCAATGCTGGCTCTCAGGAAGATCTGCAGCATGCCTCAGGAGCAACCACTGGAATATGTTTCAGGTAACTGATCATTCCTTTACCTTGATCTTGACGATGTAGGTTTCCTTCTCAAAACAAGTCTGAGTACTCCCAAACACACACAAGGATTTATTTTATATAGCAACATTGATCAGAGTCTGTGAATTTGCAGTACATTATAGTTTCTCATGTAGACACTCAATGTGCAGTGAGTATGAGACCACCTCCTCCATGTCAAAGTGAAGGTGTGAACTTACAGATGCTTTTCGGAAGTGGAGTAAATTACTTCACACATTGCTTGCTAAGAGAATCTGCAAAAGGACTTAGTATGGAGTAGCTTAAGAGCTTTACATTCACACCTCAATTTTTCTTTTTTTTGTGGTATCTTTTCATTCAAAGATGCATTCAGACACTTGAATTCTGAAAGACTTGGTTCAAAAATCGTCGTCTTTTAAAAAATGTAATGTAGTGCTCTTGTATTTTCTTCTGCAATCCCATTCCTCCATATTACATATTTTGCAGGCAGTTCTTATACAAAATAACAGATAGAAATAATACATATATTCAGAGGTAATATGATGAGACAGTCCTCTTGAAAAATAAATACAGTGTTAACATGGATCATTGGCATATGTTACAGACAGCTGAAATATAAAGAAAGTTTCTAAACTATTTTTAATACTAAAAATATTGAAAGTCTTATGTAACTTCTTATAGCATAGGTATTGCATCTTGCCTGGCGTCTTGCTTGGCTTTCAGCCTTTAATAATTTCAAACCCAAGGGAATCTTGTCTCTTGAAAACCAGGCACTTCTGAAGACAGCCTTCTTCGGCATACTGGGAAGAACAGAGCAAAAGAAGCAGTTCCCACTAAATCCTGTTGCCTTTCAGATGCACAGACTTTTTAAAAGCAAGAGTCTTGACCCACAGAGTAATTCAGGATGGACCTCAGGGCTTTAGTTGAATCTCTTGCTCAAAGCAGGGTCAACTATGTGATCAGACCAGGTTGCTCAGGGCTTTATCCAGGCTGTTGTTGACACCCTCCATGGATGGAGACTGCACAAAATCAAAGAAGCCTATAAAGAAGCAGGCTTGTAAACATATTTTAAATTGTTTTGTTTGAATTCAAACCTCATTTAAAGTGCTCAAGGATATGGAGTGCTAGTGAACTTGCTAGACATTTTCATAAGGAAGTGTGTTGAAGGACACGGGAAGTGAGAATGCTTGCTTACAGAAGGTGTCCTGGGCTAGAAAGCATGAGTAATAGTGAACTAGTTAAAACAGGACTCAGTCTTCAAAGGATCAGTTACTTCATCACTTTCCATGCAAGGTCCTAATACAAAGTATTTTATCCACAATTTCAGGCTTTTCACCTAGCAATAATCTTCCTGTAAAAACTAATTTCTACAGACAAAGACCTTGGTTAAAGATAAAAAATCAGCCAATTAGATAGACCTCAGTAACTCTAAGAAGAAAATAAGAAATTAAACAAGGTTAAAAATTTACCTTTAACTTCTTGTAATTATTTCTTTCAATTGCAGTGCTCTATTAGGTTGCTGTAGGTATGAAGCCCTTTAAATATGATCACATACAGTGCAAATACCATTACGAATATTGTTCAGCTGGATTTCTTTTAAAAAACATTCTTTGCAAGTTCATTACTTGATACCTGATTTTGCAAAGTGCTGAGCACCTGCAGCTCCACTGGCTTCATTTGCATTTACCCAGGAAATCAGGTCAGATCACACTCATACTCTCATGGCAAGGCCACAGATTTCAGTGGAAAACTACAGGTTGAAGGCTAGAGTGTTTTTTACTTTGCTACACCTTCTGCTAAGAAGTGTCTATTTGTCCACAACAGATGCTGCAGCCCTGTCCTTTTAAGCTGCCAACATCTCAGATCAGTCCCCAGCCTCATCTAGAGAAGAATAAGGGATTGTCATGCTGGAAAGTACCTTAAAATAGGGGTCTGGGGCAGGGCCTAACCTCTGTTCCCCATTTATTCCCTTCTGTAAGCTGATAGCAAGGAAAAAGAAAATGCGAACAGATGCTTGCTTCTGCCCTGCTCTGGCTTCTGGCTAGACAGACTATCTGAGAATATGAAACATAAGCAGCCACCCCTTTCTAGAGGTATAGGCACTTATTCACGGGAACAAGATGAATGAAAGGAAAAAGGTAAAAGAATTAGGACTCTAGAAAAGTACAACTTCTTGGAGCCACCTACAAGGTGACACATCTTTTCACCTATCTGTATGCAGAGGCACCATCTAAAAATCCATACTTGTGCTACATGATCTGAGGCACTTGGGCAAATCATCATAACGCAGACAGGTCCTTGTTTCAGTGACTCTGCAGAGCCTAACTGGAGATTAGGAAAATAATTATACACCGCAAAAAGAGTGTATATAGCATTAATTGAGATTATAAAAAGCTAACTACATCTTGGGCTAAAAAATGGTGTTATCCCAAATTCTCGTTAATAGCATCCAATTACTGTCTATGGTTATATAACTGTTCATCTCACTGTGTGGCCACTTATGAAGTGTGGCCACTTATGAAGTCTGTTGCTGCTCAGCATAAATTGCACAGAGCACAGTGTGTAAAGGCACTAATGGCATTTACTTTGCATTTTGCATACAAGGATAAACAAAAACATATTCTGAAATAAAAATAAAGTTGGAGGGAGGAGTTATTCCAAGGGATTTTAATTAATGTTGTATGTGGTAATATTAGCTCAGTTTTAGTTTTGTGGCAAAAACATATGACTGTCGTGGGGTTTAAAAGAAAGTAAATGTTTTCTGATTTAAATGTGTAGTAAAACCTAAGTACGTTATCACATAAATCATACCGTTAACTTAAGAAGTTGGTTTTTTTTTTCCCCCTGAATGCTATACAAACCAGAAAACCTTACAGAGATCAAAGTGCCCATCATTAGAAACGGGAACCTTTAGTGAGGAGTCTGTGTGTGGGCACTGACCAAACAAGGTGTCAATGAGCTTCTGATGGTAAGAAGGAGAAGAGACAAAATAGGCAGAAAGATCTGTGAGTCAGTAAACACTGCAAACAACGATCATAGCAAGTCAGGTAATGACCAGAAGATGAAGAAACACCAGTAAGTTGAGCAAATAAAATGTGACCCCCTCATAAGGCAGGGAGGTGTGAGGGAGTGGGGACAGACTAAAGCTAGAGTTCACAGGATATTAGCCTTACTGAATGGAGGGCTGGTGATTGCTCTTGCATCAAATCCAGCAAACCTGTTTGTACAGCAAAACACCTATTTCCTTTGTAGAAAGGAAAACTGAGTGTTTGAGTAGTAAAGCTACTGTGAGAACCAAGGAAGCAAAATCAATGAGCCAAAACATGAGGGAACAGTTGCAAACTGAAACAATAAAGAAAAGAGTTTTGAAAGATCAAAACCATAGACCGAAGCAGCAGGAGAAAAAAAGATTAGGCTGTAACGATTTCTGAGGGGATGTTTTTTCATTTTCTTCATGGTTAATGGAATGATTTCATTGACCCCTGCTGGAGGAAGATCAGGATTCTCAAGGCAGAAACAAAAATGGCTGAAAAAGGACAAAAAGTAGAACAAGTAGTAAAAGAATTCAGTATGGGGATTCAAAAGGGGACAATAAATAATTCTTGCCACATTATAGACAGAACTTCTGCTTACGTTGAATGGAGATTTCAATTTGCTGTTACCTACTGAAAAATAATAGCTTAACAACAAGTCACCACAGGGGGCTTTGTTATAAAGAACAAAACATCCAACAACTTATTCTCACAATAATAACAGTTCTTAATCCACAACACACTATCTACAGTCTGAAAGTACACTGCTGATCTTCAGCTCCTTCGTAAGGATTTGTGAAACACAAACTCCTTCCCAGAGTGTAGTACGTAAATGTAATCCTAAGGAAATAGGCATTATAATATAATGCTGGTATTTGTTGGCATTAAGATTGACTTCTGAAGTTATCTACATAAGGAAAAAAAAGTATTCTGCTTTAGGAAAACGAGCATATATCATGAGTAACAATAAATAAATAGTGAAACTGAGATTTCTGGAAATGACAATATTTTATTCAAAATACTTGTTTGATGACCCCTGACAAAGTAGTAACACAGTTTAATGGGATAAAAGCAGTATTCTAAAAACAGAATTAAGCCTTGTAAATTAGCTACTATTCTGCTTTACCCAACAGAGCCACAACGCCTAAGTTCAGTCTTTTTTAACCAAATATTCAACACGTCTTTCAAAATGCATATTAACTTAACAAAGATGCTATATTATAAGCCATATTCAACATGCTTGAAACAACAGCTTTTATCAACATTGATTATTCTGTTGATAGAATTACAGAATCAGAGGGAAGTGGGGCTTGTATTTAAATTTATAATATATTTATATTTAAATTTTAGAAAGCCCTTTAAAAGCACCTCAGCATGTTACATGTAAAAAGTCCTCAAGTGGCTTGCATGAAAGAGTTCTGACAGATTAAAGCCATGAGTGAGGATTATCAGTATGTGTAAATGAATCAGAATAGTGTAAGAAGTTATCCAGGAAGAGAAGATATTTATTAATTAAACAACTGTGATTAAATTTTAAAATTACAAGTTAATAGTCTCAAGAAAAACTATTTGAAAAATATATGTGTCAGCAAAAGGAGAAATTTGTGAAGACATACGTTTGTGACAAGACTAACAATTTGAAAATAAATATTTAGTATAATACAGGGATAAAATAAACAGGTACATACTGCTCAATTTCTGTTAAAACTCAACACCAGATAGATGTACAAAGGCAAGGAATGTCCCATTAAAAGATATCTAAGGATGATCAAAGGCTCAGAAAGAAAGAAATTATGTGTAACACTAGCTGAAATGTTCAGAAAAAATCCCATTAAAATATAAAACCAGAGCAGAACTTAAAAAGAAAAGAAAGAAAATATTTCTCATGTGAGTTTCCCCCAAGCTTACAGTTACTTTCTTAAAATCTGAGATATTTCTAGAGGAAAATAAAATAACTATGGGTAAGGATCTAGACTAACTCGAGGACGGAGACTAACCGCATAGATATCAAATAGACATTTGAGAGCCTGGAACTAATCATGAAGCCCCAAATTCACATAGTGTTTCCCTCGATTTCTGCATGTAACAGGTCAGGATGATCTGTAGGTGTTCTGTCCGGAACGCTGCAGGCTACAGCATGAAAGTGTCCCTCTGGCCAGAGACCCTGGCACACCTTGCCACCGTGGCACAGCTGCAACCAAATGTACAAGGGTTTCTCCTTTCTTTGCTGACAATGCAGCTGACGGCCTGAATAGTGGTGAAAGTACTTTCCTTGGAGAGGAAGCTGTGTGCTTAATGTGCTCTGCCAGAGGAAGAAACTGAACTCAGACTCTACTTTGTGAGTGGTGAACTCTAGAATCTGATAGAAAAAGTGAACAGCATCATCATCCTCTCCTTTAACTTAAAAAAGGGAAGACTGCAGAAAGAGGCAGATTGTTTCTGTAGATGTGCTCTTGGCATGCTGCAAAGAAACCTCTTAGGTTAGGCCTCAAAGTAGATTCAAGCAAAGGAATCTCTACTTCTGGAATTCTAGTCTTATTTAGAAGGAAGATAAGTAATAAGATTTCTACAGGACACTATCTGGTCTCAGCATCCACAGAAGCACAAGTCTAAGTGCTTAGGGGTTTTGAGATGGAACAAGGAGTTCCTTGTCAAATTTATGCTCCTCAAAGGTTAAATAGTGGCTAAATAGGTTTAGATAATTTGTATCCACCCAACTATTGTCTTTGGTGTCTAAATCCTTTCCTGGATCTGGCCCAGGAGAGAGCAGAGTGTTGTACAGTTAAGTGCTCTGCTTTTACAGAAAATCAATGCCTAACTCCCATTTTTTCATTTAGAAGGTCCTCCCCCAGCATTGGTATAGCTTTCCATTATACAACTAATTGGACACATTCTAAATGCTTAAAGATTTCAAAGGGCGTTAACAAGCAAGAAAATGCAATTATTTAGTCTAGTACAAGGGAGTATGAAAATCAAAAGAAAATTCATGTCTGTAGGAATTATTTGAGAATTTGAGGAATTATTCAGGTGAATCTCCTTACTAAAACGGCAGAAGCTTCAACGTGTCAATTATTTAAAATGAGAATAAGCGTGGCACTGGTAAGTAGAAGAAACGTGGAACTGATGGACAGGATGATATCCACCACTGTGTCATCTCTTCCTCTAATTGATGTCACTCTATGAAACCAGCTCTATATTCTGTTTTGAATATGTGATTTCGAAGCAATTAGTGATTATCAGAGAAGCCTGCAGGAACAAGACCTGGCATGTGGCTGCTGTTTGCTTACCAACGACTTACGGCTGAACTATAGGTTTTCACTCTTTTGGTTCAGGATGATAAATCTCTGCCTGGGACATCTTGAAGTTAATATTTTTTCCCAGAAGTAAATAGAATAATGAACATAGGACTACATGAGGGAACAGCTTTTTTGTAAAACAGTGATAAAGCAAACTAGACAATCAACAGCACAAATGCTTTAAAAAGGAACATCCATTATCCTCTCTGTACAATCCAAGGGAGAGGAAATGTGGTGCTCCAATGTTCTTCAGAAAAGTCTTCACACCCAGTTTTACAGCACTGCAGGCTGAACGCCAAGTGCAAAACTGTTCTTTGCTCAGAAGTTTGCATTGCACAGCTCAGGAAGCTCTGTCCTTTCTGCATGGACAGTGCTTCACCCCATGGAAAGCAAATCACTGAGGTCTGGTTTGCTGTGGAACGTCGTATTTCATATTTCTCTCTGAGATCAAGGAGCAGAATATCTTCTGGATTGGCGGTTCCAACTCCAGAAAAGAGAAGTGACAATTAAACACAGGACAGAAAAATTATCATGTGAGCAGAGAAAGTCACTCACCTCTGCAGATACATGTTGTTTCCTTCAGGGTAAATTCTTTGATCAAGGAAGTTATCCTACAGCCAGTTTGTCCAGTAAAGCAAATAGATTTTAAAAGAATACATTCACATAATTAGATACAAAGACAGACAAAAATGTAAGGAAACATAATTGGCAGGCATTCTACACAAAGTTGACTGACCTATTTCACTCAAAATACTTTCCCTAACAAATAATATCTTTACTAAAAAAAAAAGAAAAAAGGTTTTAGAAGTTCTTCATGTTATTAAGATCTTTTCACTTTTCATTTTTTCTACATTTTCTTCAACATATTTTACGTATTTTTCAAATCTTCCATTTATTAAATGCCTCATCTTATTGAAATACATGGATTTTCATTAAATGAAAAGCAAAAATGTGGAATCTATGTTGATAAAATGAAAGAAAAATGGGAAATGGGTTAATCTTGAACTCCGTGAAATGGAAGGAGCTTTAACATGTCAGAACACCAGATGCATTTTGACAGGTTAGTGTACTTAACTATATCAGTAGTGAAAAGTTGATTGTATAGACTTCCAAAAAGATAAGCAAATAAAAGAAACATAAACCTATTTTTCTCTTAATTTCCCTATTATTAAGACAATCTCACCTTTTTTTGGCTCCTGATGTAGTCTTTTTGAATCTCATCAGGAAAATTTTTGTTGTCATAAGCGTATGACATGTCCATACTTCTTTATTTCCCAAATCTTCGTCCATGAAGCCAAGGCGTGATGACTTCTTTATTGCTAGCAAATGTGTTTCCTAATGATTTTCAAATATGTGACATAAATTTGCATGAATTCTGGCAATTCTTAAGGCTTAGTGTTTGGTGTATCATCTCACATTTCATGATAGATACAAGATTCTGCATAAAATACACATTATCTGAACTAGTGCCCTATGAAGAAAGAGTCAAGAGAAAAAAAATCACAGACTTCTTTGGATTAGAAACCAAATATCTTGGGTTTTCTATCTATATATCTGTTTCTATTTTTTGTCTTAATGGTTGCAAATATTTCATTCTATGTTACTGACAACCAGGACTGTTGAAAGATTATCCATTATCTGTCAGAGCTAGTCAAATAAAAATGTCCGTTAATATAATCAGTAATTATACCCCTCATCAATCACCAAATTATTCATTATTTTCCCTGTTCCATAAATTCATTGCACATAATAGTCATCAAACAAAAATAGAATCAAGATCTTTTTTCTAACAATCTTACATAAATAATCCACAAATGTTTGTTTAATTAACCAACTTTACTACCTGCCATGTCTCTGAGCAGATGTTAAGTGTTTCCCTGTCTCCTTCCCTAAGCAAATTAACATCTAGTTACACAATTTTTTTTTCTGTGTGCCACAGCTACATGATTTTAATCTCACTCTCTTACCTGAGGTCAGGTAGTGGTTCAGAGTAGGTGATCTGCAGTCACATTTCATTATTCTTATCTGAATAAACTTCCTCCAACCATGAACAAAAAAGTATTTTTGTTATTTCTTTAGCTCTTTTCTAGCTTCACAGCCATTAAAAATACTGCTTGTAAGCATACCTTGCAAAGCAAAAAAAATCCCAAAACCCAGAAACCTGACTTGTTTAACTAATTTCTGTCCAATGGGTTATTTACTTTCTCTGCTCAAAGGTCTGTAATGGGTGTTTTTCAGTCAGAAGTATTGTTATGTTGTATGCAGATCTTTTAAAAGAATGTCCAAAAATCTGTTTTCAAGCCTAAGCCAATCAGGGTTAGGTTGAGTCAGCTCAGTATATTCTGTGCTGTATTTCCAAGTCCTAACCCAGGTAGCACCTCTTTGCTCTGTTGGTATGATAAAGACAGAAAGACTTCATCCTTCCCATAAATGCATGGGCATTTTAGTTCCTTCTAAAAAAATAAAACCCCTTTGCAAGGGTTTCTAGTTCTAACACTTACCCCAAGCAGTACAGCAGCTCAGGGGTCAGGGAAACAGGAGGACGGGCAATGAGGCTTTTCCTGTTCTTGAAACACAGCAGACAGTATGCTCCATTGGGCTGGTCATAGCAGAGCTCCCCGGTGTCTTACTCACATTTCTTAAGAAACACGGTCAGTTTAAGTGTACATTACCTGGCATTCCT
>NW_010396914.1:0-16960 GCF_000710305.1 Buceros rhinoceros silvestris | reverse complement strand
ATTCCTGCTAAAAGAGAAAGTTTTGTCCTCCACCACCTCTTTTTCTAGGTTGATTTCAACCTGGGCTGTTAGTAAGTGAATATGGAGTGTGCTGGCATATGGCAGTAGGCAGCACAGGAGCTAAAACAAGGAGACAGAGAAGGGAAAAGATGGGGTATTTGGAAGCAAATACAATGGGTGTCAGGTTCTGAAGCCATGATGTTGAAGTCAGCACCTCAAAGCCATGATGCCCTGGAAACCTCTGTCTTAGAACTACTACATAAAACTGTTATCGAACTAAACAATTAAGCTTTACTTTGCTGTCACGAGAAATAAATATTTATACTGATTTAATGAATGATGAAACTTAGATAGTTTCCAAATCTGATGATTCTGCAAAAAAATCTAAAATTGCTCTGACTTAATCCAAAACTGGATCTTATAAATACACTATAGTAATGATCTGGATCAGTGTTGGTACAGTCATAGATTTCCATCTTCTGATGATTCATATGGGCAGCGTATGCTTATGTATCTTAGGCCACTGACTTGTTTCAGTCTCTTTGAGAGTTGACCTCAACTTCCATTTCTTCAGCAACATCTTTTCAATAAAGAATTGGTCCAGGTATCTGAATAACACAAATTGACATAACCTTGTTGAAATCAGCACACCCATGATCTTTTATTCCAGTCAAGGATGCATTTTATATAATTATTCTTTAAATATCTTATGAAGTTTAGGGGTTTAAAGTAGTAAGAAATGGATTTTCTGTCAAATTGGGTGGCCATAGAAGAGAGAAGAGCATGAATAATGCTTATAATCCCTTCAAATCCCTTATCAGTCACAGTTTTCAATTGATCGTTACAACCCTGAACATTTCAGCAGTATCCAACACGGCTGAGTAAAACTGAATTTCTTACAACTTAAGTCAGATTGATATAAAAAGTCTCCTAATTTGTTTACCTGCCCATGTGCATGATGTTCTTTCTGGTAATTTTCATTCTTTTGTTATCAACAGTCTTTTCACGTACCCAGGGAATTCCTATTTTGTCTATTTTTACCCAGTGTTTCCACGCTTCCTTTGTGTGAAATATTCTAACTGCACAGTTTAGCTTTCACTTATTCAATCACCACACATTCATTTTGTGACCAAAACTGAAGTCTATCTATTTTGCCTATATTTTTAATCTAATGTTAGCTAATATTTAACTCTACAGGTCAGATAAAACTTTCCTGTTTAATGTTGTGTCACGTTGATAAAATTCAGATGATGGTTAGGGAATATGCTTTTATAAGGAGTTATAACTATATAGGAGCTATAGAGTTTTTTAAGAATGTTTATAGAATAAAGTATTATCGGTGCCACAGAATAGAATTCTCTTAGGTGTAAATATGTTTGGACCCTTTACATTGTAACGTATAACAATGTCTTACAAATAATTTTCAAATTCCTACTAATTTAAATACTAAATTATTTGTCTATTCAGAAATGGGAAAAAAAGAAGGAAAAATAAATTATTTTCCAGTTTGCCCTGGGCTGATATGAACGAAGAACCAAGGCAGTACTGACATAAAAAAAGGAGAAATCTGGGTCATACATAAACAATGACAACAATCACATGAAATCTAAAATATTCACACCCTCCATAGCAGTACCTACCCTTCTTGTTGCTGCCATTTGTTTAGTGAGCCTATTCACAAGCAAGATGAATATAAAAATCAAATTCTTCACATTCACTACGCATTCTTTTCTCTTTATTTCTAATGCCTTTGGATGGTGACTGACAAGAGTTGGCAACAGCCTTGCTTTTAGGTACAGATCCTATGAGCTGCATTCCAAAACGTTAAATTATCACCGCTTGGTTTCTTTTTAGGTTTTTGGGTACATGCCATTCAAGAGTGTAAACAGCCAGCAGACACGATGTAAACATACAAGGATTTTAGTCAACACGCTCTTTGGGATTCCCTTCACATTAGCAAGGACAGCACAGCTGGCTGCTCCAAAGTGCAGCCATGTTTTTGATCTTTTAAAATCTGCGACACACATGTTGGAAAACTACATTTCTCTTTAAACAGACATTTGCTATTAGACCTTTCTTACCCAGACTTGCATAGCACATTTGTTTCCCTAGGTCATTTTCCATTTTACAGTAAATAGATTATAGCAACAGCATAGCAACCTGACAGCAGCTTTTCCCTCCATCAATAGTATTTCTATTTAAAGATGAGGATTCAGAATTGCTGTTGAAGGTACCTGTTCTCTCTTTCAAGGGGGGTCAGTGTACCTGGACATAACTCAGCACCTCTATTAGTTTGATGAGGCCAAGTTTAAAATTCAAGGAAATCCCGGCACTAAGACTTTCAAATTAAATCTCCACTGCTCTGCAGGTGTGACTCCAAAGCTGTGCTTAAAGGCAGCTCAGTTGTCTGACCATATTACTTGCCTACAGGAATGCTGTTGGCACCAGCACTGCGTGGGTTAGACTGTGGGTCTAACTGGTACCCATGGAGAGGGTCATCCCCACTGTATCTTGAGAAGACAGAGATCTTCCATGACATTACTGAGCTCAAGCCATCATTCCAAGAAAAAAATCTAATGAAAGTAGTCTTAAGAAGAACTCACTTCTTAAGAAGAAGCTAAAGCTGCTGCCTCTGTTCAGCTTGCTTGAGCACTGGATACTCCTGGAATGCAAAGCTGGTATTCTTGCTATCACACTTCTTTTGCCTTCCTTTTCTTTCCCATTTTCTTATTCTCCCGCTTTGTTCTTGAGTTCTCTGTTAGAAAAACAAAGCTCAGTTCAGCTGGTTAACAGGTACGGCTACATATCTGTCCCTGCATTAATTAACAGTGAGACTGTAAATTAGTCAAGCCTGAGCTGATACCAAAATCAGAAAGGGAAGAAAAATTCCTTTCCTTCTAAGAAGGGCAATTTTCATTTAAAGAAATGAAAGAATGAGTATATGAATCCCAAAATGCAATCATCATGCCTGGCTTATGTTATTATTACTATCAACATTTTTAAAAATCCCCAGTTTGCTCCCAGTTCTCAGCATCAGAATCCAGAGTCCTGCTACAGTTATTAACTTGTTAAATGGAAGCTTACCATAAAACATGTACAAAGTGCAAACTGATTCAAGGAATGCCAATATAAAACTCAATAGCCAGTGTGACTATTAAGCCGTTGTTTTTTATTTGGAGATCCAGACGCACAGGGGGATATCTCCTGCCTATCTGTGTGTGCTTACGAAGAGCTCTATTGCTTTATTTATACTATTAACTACTACATATGCATTATCTTTCTAGGAATTAATATGAATATTATAATAATTCTAAGAACTAATATGAATATTATAATCACTTCCCCAACTTAATTTACATAGCCCATCCCCTCCTTGGGCATGCGCAGTGTTGTCTGGTGGTCACGGGTTGGGGTCTTTTGGAGGAGGGCTTGAAGTCTTCATCTCAGTTGTACTTTTCACCCCCTGTCCTGACGCATGCTCTCTTGCGTTTTCCTGATGTAGCACATTCCTTTTTCATGTTTTGTTGTCTTTATCTTGCTTAGGACTCTTCTTACCTGATTAGTGACTGCCTCTTTTACTCAGTCCACCCTGCTTTCCAAGGACAAGGCCATCATTTACGACTTAGCTGGTCGTTTGTAATTAACTGGTTCCCACTATCAAAATCATAAAATACACTGGAGTGCAATTTAATTTCTCTGATAAAACTTCATATTCTGTTTTCTGCCATTCTTGACTGATTGGTTTAAACAATGTGGCCGTCACATTATTTTAAGAGATTATGGATTCTATTTTCCTATTGTAAGACATTATACTTAGGCTCCAGAGCTGCAAAGATTTATGCACGTGCTGCCCTATGATTTAAGTCCCGGTTACTTAAAGTTAAATCTGGGTATGGGAAGTTGTAGGACCTGGTGGGAACTTGTGTATTCTTCATAAAATGTCTATGAGTAGCACTTAAATGAACAGTTTATTTTAATACACAAAACTGAAAAAAATCAGCAAAGAGATGAATTGATGCAGCCAATAGGCTTTCATGGCCAGTGAAAGCTCTGGTAAATCAGTTATGAACTACAGGAGCAAAACAGGGCAGGAGAATTTTTATGTTGCTTCCAATCTTTTGTTCTGCAAACAAAGAAATAGCTGGTTTCTATCACTTCTCAAGTTAGAACTATCATTTTAGAAAGAACAGGTATATGCTGAAGAGGATACTGTAACTAAACTTGGCCAGTTACACCATCGTATAGTGTATGCAAGTATTATGTATATATACATACATTCATTGTTATAATGTGTAGTATACACAGTAGGTATATGTGTACATATTCACGCACATGTATATATAATGTAAACTGGAGTTCATAAGCTATCCTAGAGATAGATTTCATTATTTTGTCAGTAGGACATATTAGGCCCTGTTGTATTAGGCAAAGGTTTAGATGGAGATAGAAATTTGTGCTGTGGAGCGGTGTACAGGCTTAGTAAATGACTGCACGCAAAAGGTGAGGAGAGACACGCAAAGCTGGCCCAGCTCAAATGAATAGCCCAGCTGAGCCATGATCCGTGACCTTCACTAGCTGCCACAGGCCTTCATGGATGGTTTCTGATGAACACAGCCCAGAGTAATTACATTCTTGTAGATTACTTGTTCCTGTGATCATAGTCATAGGTACTCTGTCATTCATGGATTAATTACTGTGTAACTTGTAGGCTTTTTGCTTTTATAATATAGTTAGCTTGGAAGCAATTACAAATATAATAGCGCCATTGTGGTCATGGGGACATCGAATAAACAGGTGATTATATGTCCAAAAGTAGGCAGAATTTACACAGAAAATACTTTGTCTTTGAGGCAGACATCTGTATCTATTTATAATGCTCAATGTTTAGGCTACAAAGGTAGAGGACTGCATCTGCTCTTAATAACCTGCTCATTTGTTTCAGTTAAATGTGAAAGAAAATATCACAATAGCAGCAAGTTGAATGAGTATCTAATCTATAAGAAAAAATTAATCAAAAGAGAACTTTCAGGTCTTATCAGGCATTTTGATCAGCCTCGCACTGCCACTTCGGACGGGTACTTACACTGTTTCCTCCGTCTCATTTTAAAGGCAGAAATAGATTTCCCTTGGAACAGAGAATGATTTTATTACATTAGCTCAGCCCCTGACAAATAGGTATCTAAACATAGGTACGAAAATCCTTGTTAAAACTGGCTGGTGCTTTACCATTAAAAGGCAAATTTTTTTAGAAATTGGGCTAGATGTCAGAAATCTTAGTGATGCCTAATTACTACTGTAGACTAAAAGAAAACATTTTTGGCATCTTTTTACTAACTTGAGGATGTATAAACCAGTTAATCTCTAATCCTATGGTACCTTTTCATTTCACCAGAGGATCAGGCAACAAATGTTCTCCTTTATGGACCTAATTCTGTAATATATGGCAGCATTGACTTCAATGGAATTACTCTTAATTCACGGAGTTCTCTGGAGAGAAAGATTATAATCAGGTCCCTTAAAATTTTCTGGAAGTAATGCTTTAATGTTTTAATGTTTTAAAGTTGCTGATCTGCTGTATGGAAATGTTTTAGTACGAGTAGGTTGAAGGGAAGTCTATTGTCACGTACGGCTTATGGTTTAGGCATTATTCCACCTAAAGCACAGGTTTGCTGAGGATTTTGTTAATAGGGAGGTATAAGTTACAGTAATACACATAAATCAGGATAGTGTTTAAGAAAAATAATGAGAAAAAATTGGTATCAAGAAAAAATTGGTATCAAGAAAATCATCTAAAGACCTCCCATCTAAAAATAAACACAGTCTGCAAAAGGCTACACAAACACAAGCTACACAAAGAGTGGAATGGTGCTTGTTAGAATCTGACTGACACATCAAACCCACGGGAAGACTGATATTTATCCATGGGAAGTTAAGAATTCACAAGAGATTTTTGTAGGTTAAGAACCTCTTTAAAAAAGTACATTTTTCCTCTTTTATGAAACTCCAGCCCTATAATTTTCATTTGTTTTACTGCATCAGTCTCACAATAATTCAACTAATAAAAACAAAAGAAGAAAATTGGTCATTAAAATTGATCAATATCTTTCAAAATTTTCCTACCCTTGAAGAATATCTTAAAACTACATATCTCTATCCCACTATCCCATTAAATGTGATTTACACAAGAAACATACAAACTATAAAGAGACATTATATAGCATGCAGAGTAAAAAGGAAGGTAAAATAAATTGTGTGGCTGGGAGGTGTTGAAGATATCAGACTGTAAAAGTTTCTTTTAATCACTAACCAAAGAGGTGATTGCCAATTTGCTATTTATCCAGAGCTTTAAAAGACTTACAACTAAGAAGTAAAATATAATTATTGACAAAACTGATTAAATATAGTGCTATATATTTTTAAAATTTAAAGTACTTTTAGGCAAAAATAAGTACTGTTTTCTCCACTAATGTAACTTCTTCTTTTCCTTTAATGTTCTCAGATAAGGTATTTTGGTTTGAACTAGATGTGCTGTTTGGCAGTGACTGTCCGATGGTACTGTAATGCTACCATACTTCCTGAGGTATTTTCACGCTGGAAAAGAAGATGGTATTATAGCCAGGACTCCACTCTCAGATTATCACATCCTATGATTTGTATCAGGTGTGAACTATTTGGGAAGGATTTCAGTGCTGTGGATGTGCTTAGATATACAAATTGATAGTTTCCCAAGACCCGCACTGTCCACTTTCTCGACATGTCATTTTTCTGGCTAAGGGTTATGTTCTCGTAACCAGTATTAATTGATTTGTCTGAATTTCACCCAAGAAAGTGTGTGCATTCAAGCAGCAGCAGCACTATGTTTATCAATATTAATTTAAAACAGAATGTTGATAATTCCTGTCTTCCTTCTTTTCCTTTATCACTTTCAGGGCTTCTTTCTGGCAGTAAAATGTTCACTAGGAGACCAGTAGGAGAGACCATAACATACAAACACAGTCCTGAGGTTAATCAGGTCTAAAGAAAGAGACTCAAATGAGACATTCATCCCAGAAGTTGCTGGATGATGGAAGCTGAGTCTTAAGTTAGTTCATGAGAATTGATTTGAATAAATTATTCCCTTATGACTATTTGGCCTTTTAAACACAGCTATTTCAATTCACATTCTTATGAGGCACACAATTTGGCTATCACTTATCCACACGCCTGTCACCTTGGAGCATTGGCTGTTGCACTCACCACCACTGTGTTTCATAGAAACTAAACTAAAACTAAGTTAGTTTATTGTCCTTTGTCAGAATTTATCAAGAGCAGCATTGTAATTTTTTTCCTCTAGAAGGCTGTCGCGGCAGACAGTGCTCGATCATTCCAGGTAATAAGATCTGCCTAACGCTTGCCATCTGCACGGTGATTGTACTACTCCCTATCAAATTACATTTCATGTAATAAAATTAAACCAAAATTAAATCAAACTCCTTGTGTCTTTACCTCTATAGTGGTTATTCAAATTACCCTGCTCACATGACTACTGGAAAGGAAAATGTCAGTGCTGAAGATAGAGAGACCCAATGAAAAGGAAGAGGGAAATCTGGGAGCAAAGCAATGATGCCACAACCTTCCATCTGTGAGAAGGATCAGCAGAATTCCTGTGTTATGCTAGCACAAGAGAGCTATGGAAGAAATAAGTCTTATCCCTGAATGTAAGGGAAGAATTACAGAACTGGAAATACCTTATTAATACTGCCAGATTAACAAATTTTATTTTAATACTACCAGATTAACAAATACCACTGTAAAACATCTATCTCTCATTGGTGAAAAGCAGTGCTGATAAAAAGGAGCTCTGAGAGCCAGCAGAAATGAGGCTTCTGCCTAGATAGTCGAGAAAGAAGTACAAAGGGTACATGCAAAGGCTGTGGGTTTACGTTTAATGCTTAGTCCGAAAAAGTTTCAGATATCACAGACAAGTATCCTGCTAGCATACACGAGTATGACAGCCTTTTAAAATGTCAGCCAGTAATGTATTACATACGGAATATCTCAAGCCTGAGGAATTACCCCTGATAACTTCAGTTAATGGTAGAAATTGATCCATGTGCATCGGGGGGCCAGCACATAGGTATTTTGGGCAGCAAGCACAAGAATTTATACCTCATCTGCACATTCTGGATAATCAGAAATCAAGTCTCAGTCTATCTGGAAATATCAAATGTACCGTCATGGGATCATATGATAATACAGTTGTGAGCAACCTCAGGAGGTATCTAGTGCAACTTCCTGCCCAAAGCAGTGTCAATGATGAAATGTGAGACTAGGTTGGTTTGGGCTTGAACCAGTTTGGCCTTGAGAACTCCCAAGGAAGGGGACTGCACAGCTGCTCCAGCTAATCATCATGTCTATATGTGATTAGCAGAGAAAGCACTATTGCAGCACTAAATGAGATTATATTTTTATTTTCCTCCTAAACTGAAGGTGTATTTGGCACCTCCTAGCCTCAACACGTATATCCCTAGACTGGGACTTTTGACATGGTCTGAAAATTGATGTTCACTTTCAAACGAATCACAGCAGTCTTGAGTTTTCAGGAGCAAGTGCAATGAAATCACCATTTGAGATGATCAGAATTTCACTGTCAGAACAGCCCTCTGATTTCAAAAGCCCACTTCCCAAAAGATCAGCATTTCCAGCAAAAAAAAAAATGTTTTACTAAGAAAAATTCAAAATGTCATTGGGAAATATTTCCTATCAATATTCAATATACCTTCAAAGTTTTGGGTTTTTTAATGAGAAATTGGGAGTGAAAATAAAAACATGATGTACATTTTCAGCAGTAGAGTTTTACGTCTGAATCTGCCCCCTGGATCTGCCAGGTTGTGGAAGTTCTGGAAGTCTACAGGCCAGTTTGATTAGGCAGTACCGGAGTTGCATGTTACTGTCCTAACTTGACACAAGAACCTAGTGGGTTTCTCAATCCCAGATGTGCTTTCTCTCCAGCTATCGACGAAGTATATGAGGAATATGGGTAAATTAATATTTATCTAGATCAAATGGCTCGAAAATCAATTGGTGTGTGTTTGAGCTGATCTTTATTTCAAGAGTTGTGAACGAAGGCCTTCAAAACCAGCTGCGAATAGCCACTTACCTGTGATTACCAAGCTAAAGCATAGTTTCCGAGTGACTGCTTTAGGTGCTACAGAGTGTGCAGAAGACCTCCTCCTTCAAAAAGCATACCAGAATAGTTTGGCTCTTACACTGTAAAAATAAGTAGTATATAAATAGTAAAAATTATCATAAACATCAAGAGAATGAATATCTCTACTGTGATCTAATATGCACCTGTCTTAACAATGAATGTTAAATAGAAAAGATGTAAAATGAATGAATGTGTGATGATAATCTTGAATTTTCTAAATATTTTGGGGTATATCAGTGCTTTTGTTACTCTTCACAGGCAGGAAAGTTGACTTTCATCTGAAATTATTATTCATCCTGCCAAAGAACTTGCACTACATGGTAGACAAGAGCTGGGAAAACTCGAAGGAAGAGACTGACGATGTCTATCTTACTTGTACTGCAATGAAATAGACATAACGGCTGAGGTAGGAAATCCGGGAGAGATTATTTAAATAAATTCCATTTTAGGCAGCAAAAGACCGTTTCAAAAAACAACATATGTCATTTGAGTATCTCTTTCTGTCACCGTAGATTATAAGCAAAACTCTCACTTGTCAAGTACCTGCAGTTCTTATTGGCTTCAGCAGGGTTATTGAACACAGCCCTTAGCACTGATGAAAAATCTAGCCATTCATTTGCAGCTGCATCAATACAACTGTGGAGATGCTCACTTCAGACAGGCACCTGGGTTTGAAAATATGGCCTATATTACAAGTATTTTATCTGCAGAGGCAGCAGATCAGCTCATACGCTACCTTTGTGGTGGAAAATGCTGTTTCAGGATATGGGTATCTCTTCAAACGAATTAGACAAACACCAATCTTTTAATATAATTACCCATGATCTCATGCTTTGATATTATGAAAGAAAAGTGGGAATATTGAAAGAGATGTTTGTGACCTGGATATTTGCAGATAATTGCTGACAGCAATGTGATCAACACCACTGATAAGTACAGTGTCAGCAATAATTATTCTATAAAATTCTGGACTATACACAGTTACGGAGAAATATTATTACTGTGAGAACAAGACTGAAAATTTAAATGTGGAAAAATACAGTTGTGAAAATACAGGGTGAAAATATACATGCCAGGTGGAGAAATCTTTGCCTACAGAACGGAGTGTTAGAATATGCTAATAATAAAATTGTTAATGACTAAGTGAGTGTAGTGTAGAAACTGCAGTTACCTTATTTAGTTGAAGTGACTGTGTAAAGTATGTTAACAGAATGCAGAAAGAGCAAAGAAGGTGCAGAACACTAAAAAGCATACTCTTCTTGCCTGAGCCTTCTGTTTAACATAGAAACACAATGTACTACTACTAAGATATTTAGGGAAAAAAAAAATCACTTCCATCAAGCCAGTACAGAGCCGCTGGCATGAAAGGCTGATACTATTTTGGTGGGTTTTTTTCCTTGTGAAATAGGAATTTATTTGCTGTGCTGCATTCTGGGACACCGTATCGAAACTTATGAAGGTCGCTGCTGTCTGATTGAGGTCTACAAGGTCTTTGGGAATACATAACAATCATTCTTAGGAATAGTGGAAACAGAGTTCTTGGGAAACATTTAAGATGGACTAAAAATCTGAAACCGTATTTAGAGTTTCTTGAAATTTTTTTTTTTGTCCTGCTCTGAACTGTTTGAATTTCTATTTAATTTTGGCTACTAAAGTTTACTGCAACTTATAATTTCTGGCCAGTTTCAGTACCCTTTGACCCTGGGTTATGAAACTGTCTCTCTGCCTTTCTTCTTCATAGCACTCAATTGCTGGTCCGTTTATGCCTCCTTCTACCTGTACTTGCTCTTCCTCTGTTTCCGGGGCTGAAAACCACAAATAATTAACCAGTTATAACCAGCAGATAAGAGTCAAGCAGGGAAGACAGAAGGCTGAAATCAGTGGGAAACATGCCACAAAGGGTTCTAGGTAGAAGTGAATGAAACTAATCCAAAATCATAACAGATCTGTCCAAGGAAAGGAAGCAAAATAAAACCCGTATTTATCTATTACAATAAAAAAATCTGTTAAGATTATTTGCATTGCCAGGACACTGGTGCCCAGAAGGAACCACTTTAAATGCTTCAGAATTGCATTTTATTGATCTTACAGTGAACCTGGGGTGGGAAGGAATTTATATATGATTACTGATTGAAAACACATCCAATCTGATATTGTTGTCCAAAGAGACAAAAGGTCTCGCTGCCTCTTGGTCACTCTCAGGAAAAATGTCTAACATGAACCAAGCTCCTTCAGAGCAGCTGCTGTCCTTTTCACCACTACAGCTGTTCTGCAATGCCTCACTGTCAGTCGCTGCAGGGCAGAGTAAAGGAAAAGAGGAGATCTGGCTACCTACTGCCTGCTAAGCTAGCAGCATATGGAAATGCTGTCAGAGCAGGAATTCAGCTGCCATGGTCTGATGCGAGGAAAAAGACTGAGAAATAGAAATAAGCGTCTTCATCTTGGTCATCCTGTGACCTCTCTGAAGTTAACCCCACCAACAGAGAGGTACTGTGTCTACAGAGCTGCATGGGAAATGTGATTCCATTTTGTGAAATTTTTTATATTTTTTATTTATTATTGCTTAGAAATAAAACAGTTTGAAATTCTCTGTGAAAGGAAATTGTTCCTGCACAGACTGTGGTGGAGCTACACACCCTGAAAATCCTAGTTCAGGCTAGGTCACCTCACGGTCTTCTCTGAGGACAAAAGTCCTGGAACCCTGCTGCAGTATGACTAGGAGGAACATCAGCAAACCTGGAAACCTTGCAACATCAGGAAGCTCTATGTCACTGCTCTGCCTTTCATTGGCATCAGAATGAGAGCCAGGAATCACCATAAAGCCGTTTCAAATACAAGGTGCACTTTTTCATCATTATTGAAGTAGAAGATAGTAGAAGAAAAAAATCCTAACTACACAGTTTACTCAAGGGAGAAGCTAAGAAAAGGACTGTACTTCACCTGACAGATGGCAGGCCCATCACTTACTATTTGAAAGTATTGGAGAAGGCAGTAGGAACTTGGGTACAAAGAGAATTAGTTTTAAAAATATATATGAACTTATATTTAGAAATAAAATATAAATGAATAACTTACAAGAATAATTTAATTTTTTTATGCTCTAGCAATGAATTTACTCCTTTTCCCAGCTCACTCCATGTTGGTAAGGTATACATTTCTGAAGATAACAAACCTAAGTTATGTTCTCATATGAATAATAATTATAAAATCTCATCTGTGAATTTCTGTTATGATGGAAGGCAGATTACAGAGAATGCACACATTTATCTTCAGTTACATTTCCTGTGGTACAGAATTACTCACAAATATATGGATTAGCGTACTGCTTTTGTATACCATTAAAATTCCTCTATATATAGAATGGGAAAAGAATAAATTAATAGAAGTATGGTTCATGTCTTGCCTAATTATAATCAACATTCTTTCTGGAATGACGGCTGCCAGAATGACAGACATAGCACTGTAACCTAGATAGAAAATCTTCGAGAGGTTCAGCACAGGCTGTGGTCATTTCTGTCACTCTTTATTGGCCAGAGGGGGTCAGCACGGAGTAGTTTGAGACACCCACTACCGGCCAAACACCCAGGGAAACAAGATGTGCTAAACAATGTAACCCCCCAAAACAAGACTCTGCACCAAAAATATGGCTTAATATAAAGGAATGAAACACTGTGGTGAGACAGAGAGATACTGAAAGACTCTCTCAGAGGAAGAAGTGGAAGCCTCATTACTTGAATAATTTAAATCCTAAATGAATAATACAAATGCAAATATATTGAAGGGAATGGTCCACCGGAAAGGCATTGAGTAGGTGGATATATTGATGCTTTTTGTGATTCTGTTTTTGTGACCTGTACATACTATTTCCAAAATGATCTTAAGTCAAGAGGTTTTTAAACCCTAGGCATTATAACATGACATATGATAACAGCAATATACATTGTAGAAAAATAATTTTCTGCGAGTCCTTCCAGAAATAGTTAAGTTGCTTGTTGTCTTACTGTTTACTACACGATGTTACCTTTGTCAGCCTAGGAAATCTAGCTCACAGATTTATTATATTAGATAGAATTTGATATTACATATTTTGCATTTATATTTATATTCTCATCATCAAATTACAGTCCCTCAGACAGAATTACATGTAAAATTTATACTGAACGAAATCTGAAATAACTTTTTTTGCACTACTGAGGGATTAAACTAGCTGTAAAATTAACTAGAAATTTGTAATCACTTTTTAGAGCACAATTCGGACAATTCTTTTGCCCTCTTGTGATACTGAAATCTTGATATCTTTTCTTCCATTGAAGTATCTGAAATCTTGAATACTAAGATGACCCATACGCAGACACAACAAAGAAGTAAACCTTAAGGCCAAATACAATCTCATTGACATCAGCGATTTTGTCGAAAATAGGAACCTTTTTTTAGAGAGCAAATGTGAAACACAAAATAACTATAATCAGCCCTAATTCAGGGTAAATTTTGTAACAATCACAAATAATAAAGTATTCCCATTTTGCTATGTAGGCAGTTTTGTAGACTGCGTGGCTGTAGAACTAGGAAAGACTTACTGGTCCTTGGGCATTAGTACAGTGCCAGCAAAGACAAGTTACTGCTAGAAGGAGCCAGTTCTGGCAGCAGCAACTGCCACCACACACACCCTATGCCTCCCTCAGTAGCAGCAGGAGAGATTTGATGTTTGGCTGCTCATGATGTTCCAACAGCTGATTTCTATCTTCCCCAATGAAGGTAATTTGGCAGTCTGTCGTCCCAGGCAACTGCATACTTGGCCTGTGCCTAAAGCCTGGCCAGTCATAATCTAATTGATGATCATTATTATCGTGAAGGGTTAAAACAAAATCAAGAGCAGTAACCTGAAAGTTTGGAAAGACATTAAACAGAAAAAAGAAGACAAGGAAGTAAGAGTAAAAAAACCCAAAAGGTGATGGTAGGAGACCTAAACTGTCAAGGAATCACAAAGGCCATTCAAAATAAAATCTGAGTATTTTACTTGACAGCTCTGAAGACATTTCCAGCCTTGTTTAAAATTCAAAATATATATAGCATAGATGGATGAATAAACAACATGGCACACAGGCTATACATGGTAAAAGCAACACAGATATCCCACGCTGGCTGGAACAATGGCAGGAAACAAAGCAAAACAAAACAAAATCACCCCAAAAAATAAAAAAGAAAAAAACCTAAGAACTATCAAGATTTAACAGTACACTGCTCCCATACAAAAAGTGTTTATTCAAATGGGAATGCTCTAGTAAAATTCTGTCTACAGGAGGGCAAACCGTAGAACTGTGACAACAATGAAATGGGAAACACAGGACTTTGAAAAGTAACAACATAAGGTTAAAGATTATTTAAGCTGGAAGAGGAAAGATATTTCTCTTAGGGAGAGTCTCCTGGAGAACCAAGGACTAAAAGGCATAGTCAAGTATGATAATACTGGACTAGAACTGTCTCTGTTATGTTTTTTTTCACCAAAAATATGATGGGAAATATGACTAGAGCCATTTCCACAGAGATATCTTTTTTCTAACAATAACAGGTCTAATTGCTAAATGCCAAGATTTTGAAACAGATCAATAACACGTCTCCAGATACGTATTCCTCTAAAGTCCCTTAAGGAACTCGAGAAGAATGTATTTAAAATGCCAGTGAAAACCTCAAAACCACTACATCAAAATCAGCTGCTGTCCTTGAGGACAGGAAATACCATATAGAATTTTGCTGCAGAGCAGCAAGCGGTGCTCACTGGGGAGCCACTGCTGGGCCGTGGCGCGGGTGGTGCCGAGTGGGGCAATGCTACAAGGAATAAGTTGTGTTGGGTAGATTTTAGCTCCGGAGACACCCTCCCGTGGTATTTAGGTCTCCCGCAGAGCTGGCAACTGCACAACTTTATAGATAAAACATGCATCTCCATGGCATTCTGCATTCCTTTCATCACACTAGAGAGACACATTTATGATGAATTCAGACTTTCCCACTTCCATGCATATTTTTACAATCAAATGCAAATTCTTTCACATTACTTTCTTTGTGTTAAATTCTCCAGTTTTAGTATATTTTCCTCTCACACTTCTTTCACTATTGGCTTGCTACAGAAAATTCCGAAGCTTTATACACAACGAGTATTAAGCAATGCAGAAGCAACAGATCATCTACTGCAGGAATGTAAATCACCAAGGCAAAAGATTTTCTGATGCCACCTATTGCTCATGTAGTTATTACATCCCATCATTCTTGTGAATTCACCTCCTGCTAAAAAACGCATCTCGGAACTTGTCTTTCAGCAGCCACTATCTTGTTTTGACTGGGGTTATCTTGATCAGGTTCTAAAATGACCAAGGTGAAAAAAAGAAAATAAAAAATGTGGACTCTGTTTCATGTATATTCATGTTATCAACATCAAACTTCGAGCTACCATTGGGACACTGAACAGAAAAGCTTTTCTGGAGTTGTGGAGTTCTGGCCCCTGCAATTTCAGTTTTCAAGCAAGCATAGTGTGCCTTTCAAACTTAACACAAAAAGATGAGGTTTCAGTGAGATTTGAATTTTTTTTTCTTTCTAGCCAGGCACCTAAAGTACTGGACTCTGAACTTTACTAGCCTGTAGCTGATTGAGTTGCTACCAGCTGTTGAATACTAGAAACAAACACAGGTCACAATTTTATTGTGATTATTTTCTATTGCTCTTATAGCAACATCAAAGTGAAAGTTTTTAATGTAAAAACAAGAACAGAGTCACTGCTGGCCATTATGACTTGACTAGATGTTAAGTGTTACATAAAGCATTAAAATATGTATTCCCCTCTCCCTTTGTGTACACGAGTTCTGCTGCTGTCTTTGAGAACTTGAATATATTTTCGGGGCAATATATGTTCTTGGTCAGGACAAAGAGCAAAAAAAGAAAAAAATCATCACGCAGCCTCATTCACTGTCCATATGATGTGAAAAGTGAGTAAAAATATAGTAAAAATTTTATTCTCTGGTGTTTAACAGAGTCACAAAAATGCACTTCTCCAAATATTATTACTAAGAATATATGGCTGTTAGTCCTTTGATTCATACCTCTGAGTATAGAGATTAAAACATTTGTTTCTGTAAATAAGCAACATTCACTACCTAAGATTGATTATGTTCCTGATTACATATCACTTAATGTAGCTGAGGCTTTGTAATTAGTATGCAGTCAATTTCAATGCAGCTTTCTAAACACAATTTTTTATATCCAAACAGTATTTTCCAATATCACTTACAGTTGTGCAAATCTGGAATGATTCCACCGAGATTAAATAATATTTGTCTGGAAATGTACCCACACACTCCTGATAAATATGGCACATGGTAACAGTGAAACAAAGGCCACACCTGAGAAAAGCCCACGGGAATAAGGAAACACCTGTTTGTGTTGTGGAAGAACAGGTGGGAGGCGGTGGTTTGCCGGCTCAATATCCTGTGCTTGCGATTACAAAGAATGGTGAGCAGGTGCGTCTCTTTTTTTCCCTGTGAATTTATTAAGAAGCCACCGCTGCTTTGCACTACCCTGGAGATGCCTTTCCAGCAATGCATGGCTGCCCCCAGCTCCATCCCCAGATCACCTCGCCAAGGTCCCTCGGTGCTCGCCGTGCCCGTGCTGAACGCACACCATTATGTCTGCTGGGTAGTGCAGGACGCCTTAATTACAACCTGAAAATAATACTCGCTTTCCCAGTTATTCCTGTGGGATACGAGAAGCCGAGAGGAGCGA
>NW_010396913.1:20687-23822 GCF_000710305.1 Buceros rhinoceros silvestris | reverse complement strand
AAAACGCACAGGGGAGCAGCACAGGGTTTGGACAGAACCTCTGTGTAGTCCAGAAAGAAATCTTGAGAAAAAAGGTGGCAGATAGCAATTGTCTGGCACCAAATACAAGGTTTGGGTTTGAAGGGACCTTTAAAGGTCCAAGTCTAGTTTGAACCCCCTGCCACAGGCAGGGACAAAGACCCATAAAACTGACTGGGTAAAAAGGCACTTCCTGAGGACTCTTCACGCGGAACCAGGAGTCTCAATAAATAGTTGTTTTGGGGATTTTCTGCTGCGACTCTTTCTGCAGCACACAGACATCAAATCGGAAATAACACTGTTGCTAAGAAATAGCACCCTGAATACTTACTTACTGCTTTCCTGTCGCCTTCTGCACATTTCAGGCTCCGTGCGATGTCAGACGCCTGTGCAACCTCAGCGCTGCAATCTGGGGTTTACCATGAGAAGTGTCTGTGGAGCAGGGCTGTGTGCAAGAGTAGAAAGGTTTGGGGTTTTCTAATTATGAGAAGAGAATCTTGAAAACGTGAAGCGCATCACACAGGGGCTGATGCCTCCCCATTTCCAGACAGCACGAAGTGAATCATGCCTTGAGAGATGCACGGCATCCCGTTCTCCTTGGTGCCGAACCTAGAGATGACAATCTGCAGCACACCAAGGAGTGAAAATGTGAGTACAGGAGAAAAGAGGCAAGCAAAGTTAGTTTTCACATAAATAGGATATCTGTTCTGCAGAATATGGTTTTTTAAAAATTTCAGGGGGGAAAAAAACACCAAAAAACCCAACCAAACACAAAACATACCTCAGAGATAGAAATAAAGTCCTAGAATCTAGACACTTGTTGCAGGATTCAAACGTGGCTTGATAGAGAGCTAATATAAAAGAATGCCTCTTGAGTTAAAATACTCTCGATGGACCTTTCTTACACTGGCTGTTTTCTTAACTTGATTAATTTTAGAACTTTGGATGAGTTCAAACTTAGAACATTTGGGGTTTTTTAAATTCAGGATTTTTTTGTTGCATTTTATGCCAGTTAGCGATAATTACATATCCTGAAATTCAAAGGTGTCTAACCAATTAGAGATTCTCTGCCAGAGAAAAATGCAGAGAGGAAAAATAAAAGAAAAACTATATTTGAATAGTTTTCTGCAAATGCTGAATATTAAGTACATTTTGGGAATATCAGTGTAGCATTGCCTCTGAATTTTCTTTAAAATCCTGAGTAGTATGAATTTTCGGGATAGGAAACAACAGCAGTGCTGTGAGTCTTATTTGTACGCCCCGATTTCATGCGACATGCGTTGCTTGTTATATATCCTAAAAATTCAATTTCCTTATCCCAGAAGGAAAGAGCTGGAAGAGGTGAAGCCAGTCACTTGATCATAAAGTGCTGTCAACGTGAGGCAAACTGCTTTTGAACACTCTGCCACCACCCTTATTTGTGGTAATCATGCAAATCACTGCAAACAGCTCTGAAGCCCGAGTTCATTTGGTTTCGACTCGAGCTCCAGCAATCGTGTACATGGAGGGAAGGAGAAACGCCGTTTGATGTGTGCTTCTATGGACATTCATCCTGACAAGACTGAACAAAGTACAGGAGTAGCGCTACACCTACCGCGTTGGGATATATGAGTCTTCGAAATGGCGATCTCTATCTCAAAAACTATTTAACTAGCCTATGATAGGGCAGTTATTGTGGTTATAAGGCTTTCTTTCCTGGAATGATAGAGCACAGTAAAATACCTTATAAAACAACACAGAAGTTATTGCTGACCAGATTCTGACTCCAGTAAATTTATTGTGCACTATCTTTACACAAGTTCTTCATTCTTCTCTTCTGCTCCTGGTGTGTAACGAGTTTATCTGCCACAAAACGGATTGGTTTTTTTCTGTTTCATTAATAAGGTCACTAGGTTTTGAGGGGTGCAGGTGAAAGATGGTAGCAAACATCTAAGCCTTTTATTGTCAGAAGCTCATCAGTAAATCGCACTATTTTAGATTGTTGTATGGTTTGGGTTTTCTTTTTCCAAGATGTTATTACTTTATCTTTAGAAACACTTTTCCACCCTTTCCCCACTTGACGAGTTCTCTAGAATGAAAAGCTTTTTATTTTCACAACCCCCTGGTAGAATTGCAATGCCCTTCTTAAAATTACCCATGGAAAGTAACTCCATCAAATGCTATTGAAATAACCCATGTCTGACCACTGGCCATGGACCAAAGCAGTGACCCAAGGCCACTTTAAAACGCTCCCAAGTCCGTCCTCTCTTCTCCTCTAGAGATCCACGGGTGTGACAGGCTGACCTCCCTACCCAAGATTGGATATATTGATCCAGAAACTGCTCTTATCAACTAGAACTGCATTTGAGATTGTGAGGGCATGTTATTACCACTGAGAATTGAACTTTTGTCTCTCAGGCATCGCATCTAGAACTCTATGGCATGCAGGGCGAATTCGGCGACCCTAAATGTCTTCTGTGCAGAAGCAAATATCCAAACATGACTTATAATTAAAAGAAAACAATCTGTAGTGACTTAAAGACCCAGAGTACTTACACTGACCGCAGGACTCGGAAGAAAAGGGAGGTCTATAGCATAGTTAACTGTTAGTAGTTTTGTTACAGAAGTGTAAGGGAAACCTTCAGAAGAGAACACTGTCTATTTGTCCTCTTTAAGATGCTTTTAAAGAGAGGATTTCTTAACTATTCTCTTGCAAAGGCTAAAACGTTACATACACAGCATATATTCCAAATTTTTTGTTTGATTTAAATATGACTGCAATGCCTTTGTACCAAACGCCCACAGGTACATGCTTAACTTGGATTCCAGTGCGTAAAGCTTAGATGCCATAACGCTTCTACTAAAACCAGTGATGGTAATGATGTGGGTTAAGTCAAGTGGCTGTTTAAGTCTTGTTGGCATCAGCAACCTGCCCATAAGTATCATCACAAGCACTTCTGAGCAGGTTCTTTCGACTTCAGGTGTCGACTGCTTCACAGTAATGGCCACAATCATTCACTTTAGAAAGATAAGTCTGCCATCTAAATTCTGTCCTTGCTTACACCATTGTAAATCATGTTTCTAACTGTAGCGGCTCCTACCAAGCCAGAGGACAGACCAATTACACACGCATGCCTT
>NW_010396913.1:8187-15687 GCF_000710305.1 Buceros rhinoceros silvestris | reverse complement strand
GATCGTTTGGTTCCAAATGCATATGCAAGATCTTTTGAAACCTTTTAGACCCCTGCGGTTCAATATCAATCTCAAAATATTAAAAGCATCTTCTGGAAAATTAGAAAGCAGATGAGACACTTTGGGACTGGAGATGCCGTAGAAACTGAAACTTTTAAAGCAGCATTGACACAATTATTGAATGTTGTCATTGCTCTAAAGGGCTTTTTATTTTATTGGTTCTTCTGTAATCATCTTGTACTTCTACTCTATCTGTGCAATGCGGTTGCCAGGAACTCAGCTCAGATGAGGAGCAATGTTTAGGTGAAACCAAACAAAGCCCTACACCTTCGAGGCTTTGTTTCAATCTTCTTTTTCACGCCCATTTACCAAGTCCAGATACGGCACTATCTGAAATTCTTAGAGCATTCTTGTAATCTAATAATAAAATATGTTTTGGCAGTGCAAGCCCTCGTTCCCAACTGATGAACAAAACATTGGAACATCCCATCATGGACACAAAATGGAACTCACCCCTCTCCTGCAGAGACCGCTTGGTTATTCGATATTCGCTTACGCAACTTTTCCCCCCAGATTTGAAGCATTTGGAAGGGGCATTTCTTCTGGTGACTTTGGAGCTTTTTGGGAAGCTGCCTTGGCCAGGAAAGGGAAGTCAGCGTTCAGCCACGTACAGCGTGCAGAGCAGTGACTGCAGGTGGCATGATTGTTCCAGTTGAATTAATGTAACAAACACTGTTATTTGGATTCCTTGCAAGGATAGTAGCTGTTTCCTCTGAAAAGCAAAGGAAAATACTCCTCTGCTTCTGCTCCTTTTCTTGGCTCTTATCAAAGCACACACTGGAAAGGAAATGAGTTGAAAGGAATCAAAACAAACCACACTGCCCATTCTCACGGAAGAGAGTGAGGATAACACTCGATCGATACCACAAGGAGTTTTGTTCCACCCGTGAGAGAGACTTGTTGAATTTGAAACACCTTTGTAACGTCTTACTGAAATATTGATATGAAATGTCACGAAGCAACATGAAGTTTAAACTAATGTGGAGCATGAAGTAAGCTGGCATTATGAGAGAAAGAGGGTAACAGTCTAATCAGTCCAACTTAGAATTTTCAGCCAACTTCTAGAGGCAGATTTTAAATAGTAATTTCTTTTTCCAGTGGAGTTAAGAGACTTTTACAGTACATGACAATACTAATTACAATATTGCAAGTGAATTATTCAGAAATACATGAAAATAGAAGCAACTTCTTTTTGTAAAATTCAAACTTTTTCAGGGTAAACTAGGTGGTAAAAAAAACAATGAAAAACCAGAAATAAGCAATAAAACCCCACCACAAATAGAATCACGTGAATCTCAACAAAAATTCTCAGATGGCAGTTATCAAAAAATTACCAGATCCCATTGGTTAAAATTCACCCACGCTTTTAAATGGTTTCTTCTACAGGGACCTTTCGGACTGTACCCTGATCAAGCTGAGTTTAAAAGTGAAGAACATCGGGCAGAAGACCCCTGTGAGCCCAGTGGAAAGGGATAGCGAAAGAACATTAGCCTGGGATGAGGAAAACTTACTAGGGTGGGTAATACTGACACCAGCAAAGAAGGTATTAGGGGAATAGAGTAGATGGAAATATAGAAATCAGGAAAACTAAAGAAGACATTTTCAGAAGAGAAAACAATTCAGAGAATAAGTTAAATTTAGTGACAGTTCAAATAATTTAAGTGAGCTTTGTTCTTTAACACTTTGTCTATGAATATTTCTTTTTTTAGAGAACTTAATCATGTAACTAAATGTGCCTTATACTTTGTAACTCCCCCAATTGGTGTGTAATTGGCCAACACTAAGCAAATCCTCCACCTCCAGGCACTCCAAAAATTAGTTTCCATGAAACCTGTCATTCTTCATTCCTCAGCTATGGAGCTCCTCCAGTCAAAAGTAAGATTGTAAAGATCTGTAAGAACTGGGAATATTCACCAGCAGATGAGCCGGAAGACAGAAAACGCAGACATCAGCTGAAAAATGGTTATGCGAAGGCCGCAGCCGTCTGTCTTTATCTAATTTGGAGTTCGACTTAGAAAAGGAAAAGTCTACCAGTCCACACAATCCTAATTCAGCAAGGGAAAAACCCATCACCATGATACACCTCATACATCTGATCTTCTTCTGTTTGTGACCCCTACCCCGGGAAAGCCCACAAAGACTCCGTTGTCTTCCCAGTTCACAGGTCACCAATCGCAAAGGCCATTACTTCAGTGGCAATTCATGAAAGAGTGACAACAGTTCCCCTTTATACCTACTTGCAAGGATGTTGGGTGAGACCACAACTGGATAATAAGATAAACTTTCCCAATAAATCCTGACTCAGTGTCACTCTGTAGCAAACCACAGCATCATTCACCCATAAATCAATAACGGAGATGTTAAATGGATGTAATTTGCCCACTAAAGAGTGCAAAGAAGCCAGGAGCTGCTTCTAAATAAGCTTTTTCTCCCATGCCACCTGATAACCAGCGGTCTGGGCAAGGCTCACTGTCCTCCAGCCTCCTTCTAAGATCAACGCATCATCTGCAAATTTGGGTAACCACCTTGTTCTCAGTATCTCCAGTCAATTACGGTCAGAAGAGACTCATATTCTTCCATTTGCTCCTACATGTCAACATTATGATCTAGGCAAAGGTCATAACGCTCCAATATCCAAAATGCAGTTAATTGATTCCCTCTGGGTATCAAATCCCTCCAGCGCTGCAGTTATTGCTGCATCAATCATATTGCTATTCATACCAAAGAATTAGAAGGATGTCCAAAACACTGAAATCTCTTGCTACTCTACAGCTTCTCCTCCGGCCATCTCTAAGCACACCAATTTTCTTGATAACACATTTAAAATTCAATTTCCCTCATCGGATTTGATTGTGCCTATAAATCTGAGCCTGGCCTCTGATCAGATCCCCAAAATGGTCCAGCCTCCAAATTACTCCAAAATTCCTGCCAGACTCTCATTCGTTTTTGTCCGTACCTTAACAAAAGGCCATCTTTGCCATCTTTACCATCTGCTTTGAGATTAGTGCGTCCTAGGACCACTGATAACTCACATCAACTTTTCCTACATCGTTCAGGTTTCCTTCAGTGGGTATAACATCTATATTTTTAATATAGCTTCCAGGTAAGTCAGTTTTCCTCTCTCTCTCAAAGGGACTTCTAACAAAGGTGTGAGACTCCCACTCACAACATCCCTTTTTTGTCTGTTTTTCTTTTCAGTAAATAACAAATCCCATCAAACAGCAAGATCTTCCAAGACTAAGTTGCAGAGTTATTTACCTGTCCAAGAAACTGATGCAGGTTTAGTCACAAAATACACATTCAAAACCAAGCAAAATCAGGTTCCTTCAGCATTATCTTAGTCCTGAAAAAACTGACTTCAAATGTGAATATATACATTATATTCAAATATAAGAGAGGATCAATACAGTCATTTGCTGATGAATTTCCATGGCCAAATATAATACCAATAAACTCTCTCTGAGTCTCAGAGATGGAGGTGCTTGAATGGGTAGTTGCGTCTTCAGCAATAATAAGTTAAAGGACTCAACCTCTTCCTCAGCAGTTCCTCACATTGATTTCCTTCTACTTAGAGATATTTGTTCTCACCCTTTAGGTGACTTTATTTGTAATAACATATTATTATTAAGTACTCTCCTGCTAGAAGGGAATTACTGGAAACCTGGCACCTACAGAGGGACCCAGATATAGCCAGGGAGACCCAAGTTCTCTTGAACAAACCTGTGACAGTCGTGACGTCTCACAGCAAGCTCTGAACAAGGCAGCATCCCTTCCTAGGGGAATTCCAGCAGCTCACATTGAACAGGGAGCTTCGGCAAGCTACCCATAAGCCTTTTGTGGAGCCCAGTGGAAGGATTAGTTAAATGGTAAAACATGGTTAAAATGGTAACTAAGTCACAACAGCTGGGCCAACCAAGAACTCTCTTGGCCTTAGAGGCAATCACTTTAGGCTGAGATCAGAGGTGGCCACTCCACAGGTGGAGCGGTCACCTGTTGAGGTCTAACGCCGTTTGTTTCCAGCATGTCTTTGGCATTCATACATATTTCCTCAGCTGTTTGCAGTGAGAGGAAAAAGAAGTTCACCACAAAAGATGCAGTTTCTGAAGAAAAAAAAAAAAAACCCACGACCACAGAATTTTGAAATCAAAATCTTTTCCAACGACCTGGTATAAAGTATGTCACTGAACTTTCTTTGACTAATTAGAGCAGCTCTTCAAGGCAGGGACTGTGCCTTCCTCCCCTGAGCACGGCAATAGTGTCAATAAATAATAATAATTGCAGGGTGGATTCAGCTACAGCTTCTTTATTGCTGAGGAACTCAAACAACAAATAATGCCTGTTCATCTATCGAAGGGAATGCAACACAAGTTCACTGCACCGGCCTAACTGGGTGCATTTATCTAAAATAAAAATTGTATGTAAATGCATATGCAAATTAGGCGTGGCCCTCAAGCTCCTGGAAAGCCGCCAAAAAAGCCCTCAGTGATGCAAAGCTGAGCATCCTATCTACCATATGGTAGTACCTATCAATCTCGGAAGGGGAAAGATGCCAGCTCCTCATATAGACGGCACCATCACGGTACCTGTAAAAAAGTTTGGGGGCTTAAAGATGAAAGGGAGGTCTGTCCAACGGTATGAAAAGCATTCAGATTTCTAATCGCCTTTTAAACGTTAGTGCTACAGCAGTAGGAGTGAAGAAGTAATACTAAACTCTAGCTAACATACCTGAAATTCTTCTAGGAGGATTTATTAACCAATCACAGACAAAATAAAAAATTACATAGACTTTTCTTCGTTAATTGGTGCATTTTAACAGGAATGTGTATCCCTGGGACAGAATAGGTACATCTACATTAATGAGTTAGTTCAGATCCCCAGTGGTCCCTGCTGATTGCTCCTTGATTTGCATTAATAGCATCAGGGCTCCAAATAAACAAACCGAATTTCTTCTGTATAAAACTAACCCAATTTCTGAAACATTTATAGGCTTCAGCATTGCGGTTTCACTGTGCATCTGGGCTCCCACTGCCCCACACTCTGGGTGATGTACACGTACCCGGCAGCAACCCAGGACCTAGAAAAACACCGAGAGCTGGCTTTGCTGCCGTAAGCACATGGATGCAAAGTGTCTCAACTTTTCTCGGGAATTTGGGGGTTCTCACTTCTCTGAAGCAGAGTTTGGAGAGACGGTTTTCACTTTTGATATTGAGCAGCCATGCCAAAGAACGTTCCTGTTCTCCGGTGCATACCATTAGCACAGTGTACATCTGAAAAAATGTATTTATATACCTCGGAATGTGACGTGCTGTGTAATTAGGAGTTTAGATGAGAAATGATCGTGGAGAAACAGGACTTGGGAGTTCTATCATCTGTTCGGCACACCGCTCGCACAGCTCCGTGAGGAAGTTGCACGTACGCTGCACGGCCCGTTCCCTATTTATAAAGCGCCGAGAACTTCGCCGCTCTGCTGCGAGGCCCACTCAGTCAAGCTGTGTGAATATTTCATAATGAATAACTCATTTGCAAGATTTTGACTCTTTTTCTGTTTACATATCGCTGTTTAACAGCAAGGTAGTTATTTCTGCAGTCTCTGCTCGAGGAATTCTCACACTGGTGCGGATGGGAGTTTCCCTTGCTACGGGCAGAGCATGGATCTTATGATTTGGCCCAGTGGGAGCTGAGGGTGCCCGGAAAGAATCCAGCTCCCAGGCGGGGAAAACAGCGAAGGCTGGCTTGACAACGTGCCTTAGTTTGATTCATTGCCAAACAAGATGTATAGATTTTGTGTAGCGTTGCCTGTAATCAACCTACTGCGCATAATTAAGAGACTGATTTAGTTTAGATATAAGAAATGAACTCTCTTTCTCAAATGCAAAATTGGTCAAGGGGTTGGTTGTTGGTTTTTCTTTTTTTTTACTCTAGCTTATTATCTTGCAAGTGAAGAGAACATTTATAATTTCTGTTCTTTCTGTTGTAAATTGTGCAGCGCCTAAAGTTAAAAAATATCTGGCAGGCACACTGCGTATTGCGCTCCACATGATTAGTACAGGTCTGTCGGTAACATGAAATCGGTTCCAACAATGGATAAAAATAAATCATTACTAGGTACACTGGATTTGAGATGGAAAAGGCACTAATGGTTGTTAAATGAGGTATATTGCATAGAAGGATTATATTTTGGATGGTATTAGAATTGCTTCGGGAGGGAGTATTCTGAGTAATATTATTATTTGTATACTTGAACTGTGGCGTGATGGGGTTGTATTCCCGAAGAGAGTTTATGAAAAGTACAAATAGATTATCAATGCCTTTTTTTTTCCTTTTACATTCTGAATCAGAGGGTAAACTACACTTACAGTGTATGAACAGCAGCTTTATCTATTTCTCGCTATGTTCTAATCAAGAAAAAAATTTTCTCAAACTTTTATTTTCGTAAAAACATGCTGTTCTGTCAACACCAAGGGATTCCTAAGAATTTCTTGATCCCCATTTAAATTTTAACAGAGCAGCGTCTCAGATTGAGCTGGAATTTGGGGAGGCAGGAAGGAATTCAGAGAAAAAAGACCTTCTCATGCCATGACTAAATATCTCAGAAAAATTCTGTTTCTCCAAAATCTGCAAGAGAATTTCTATTGCAAGAGTTCAATAGAACAGAGAGTGCCGGGGTCCAACTCCTGAGGCTGTGTTTGGCAGCTGGAGACAGATTGAGATCTGTCTCTTCTCAGAAGCCCCCTTGACCGGGGACGATCTCCTTGCACATGTCCAAGTCATGATGTAAATATTTGGTAAAAGTTTACATATGGTTTAAGCTCAGCCCCAGCCTCACAAGCACCAGCTGGTTGACTGCTGGCTTGAAGTCTTCATAGTAGCTACATGCTTGTCTTAACTATACTCTCTAGTAAGTCCTCGTGGCCACCATGTAGGGTGGGGACACAACCCCAGACTCTGGCTCTTGCCACCTGCCAGTGCCATACCCATCTTTTCCTCTCTCCAATGGCTCTGCCTAGAAATTTGAACACACTCATTTTGCTCCCGCCTGCAAAAGATGCTGCAGGTGATATCGCACTTGCTTCTTGTCGTATCTCCTCTTTCTGCTGCGTTGTTTGGTTGGGGCTTTTTTTCCACTCTTACCTTTTCAGCTGAGACGTTCTTTCTAAACCGTGATGCTTTTCTCCGCTGTATGTCTCAGTTTTGGTACTGTGCCATTGTTGAAGGCAAGCTGGCAGACTGTCAGATTGTTTTCAGTAAGTTATACCACATTCAAAGTTAAAATGGGACCATTTATCCATGTTTGTATTTCTGGGATCATGGTTTGTAGAAACAATTCGTTCCAGGAATGGAACTTTTGTTATCATTTTCAGAGGAAACATTTGGCAGGATAGGCCCATAAAAAAAAAAAAAAAAAAGGAAAAAAATGAGAGAAAAAACCCATACCTGGGT
>NW_010396913.1:5424-8150 GCF_000710305.1 Buceros rhinoceros silvestris | reverse complement strand
AAGAGACAAAAAAAAAAAAAAAAAAAGGAAAAAAATGAGAGAGAAAAACCACTACTGTGCTCTTTCAATTCTGTCATCTCTGAGTTATCAATAACTACAGGTAATGCTGCCCTCATATTCTGATACAACAGATCTTTTCCTTTCAGGTCCATCTCCTCTATCCATTACAGACTCTCTCGCACACAGGTATGAGTGAAAGCAAAGATTCCCTGAAATTTCTGTGTGGTTTAAATCTTTTCAGACTAAAAACGGTGGGACAATGATGTAGAATCAGGCTAAGACTGCATTAATGTTTGCAGGATCCACCCTGCAGGAGGGCACCCAGCAGCTCTGGAGGGCTTCAGTTGGTGTCTCAGGACCAGGGAAAGGGTGTAATTTATCTCAGATCACAGGCCGGAAAATAACTCAGAATTCACATCTGCTTGCAAACATGTTCCTCCCTATTTTTCTATCAGCTAAATGATGATTGTTTTGTCCTTTTTGATCCCCCGGAGTTAGGTGGGCGAAGTTTTTATCTAATTACTAGTACATTTCACTAAAAAAAATAAAAAATAAAAATATTCTGGGAACTAAACTAATCACAAATTCAGATCTCATCTGATACAAAGGACCACAAGAAGGAGATTTTCCCAATATGCTTTCGAAATTAAATGTGTTTCAGAAGTGACGTGTTCTGCTTTGACAGTTTCAAAGTGGAGTTTCTGTGGGTTTATTTTCTGAGTGAACTTTGAAAAGAAATGGATTCAGAGCAAAAAAATTGTTTGATAGTTCAAAACTGATCAAAACCTTTCACCTTGGTCAACTATATCAGGAGAATTTAGGGTTTAATAACCTAAAATTATTAGTATTTCTTATTAATCATTTTTTCCCCCTCCTTTTCAATTCTTGTTTAACTTGTTCCTTTTCGGGTCTCTGCTAATTTTTGTACCCTCACCTGAAACAGGACAAATTAATTATTTGCGCTAATCTATCACAGGCTAATGGGCTTATTAAGTGAATAAACTGCAGTAAATCCACAGACCATCTCTTCTTTTAGCCAAATTTCACAAATTCGCCTGACTAATTAATCATTTATATTAAACCTGCTCCATATTTTGTTTCTGTTGGACGAGAAAGTTCTCTCCTCACAGAAGTCTCTGGACTTTCAATGGTGGAGCTGATGACCTGAGAAGGTTCAGGACAAAGTGCGAGGTCTGTTAACCCTCCCTTGGTGCAATCTGCGCAATCCGTGCCGATTTTTATTTGCGTGGGAGACCCTTTGTCGTGTGATTTTTAAGACTGCTTGGAAAAGGATATGATTTTTGCAGTGTTTTTATGTCATTGTTACTCATCACTTATATTCCCCTGCAATTTAATGTAATCAAAATATTTGAAAACTTGCTTGCAGTAATGTGTAGCACCCTGTAATTTTTTTACATAAACATCTGTGGACCTAGGATAATTTCCAATATATCTCACCACTAACCTCCCTGGCTGCTACAGGGTCCACTGATTGCTGGTGCACTACACTTTATTTTGTGTTTTTTAGCCAATTTTAAATCCATTAAACCCAACTTTCTATTTATCCTACGGCTCCACGTCTTAGCATTAACCTCTTCTAGGAAACCCTGTCAAAGGATGTCTAAAAATGTAAGTATAGGATGTCTCTTGCATTGCCTCATCTATCCTGGCAGAAGTAATAATGATTCCAGTATATCTGTCAGACATGACAATATTTCCCCCCCTCGAATTGAATTTGCTGTCTCTAATCAGGCAGTACGTGTCCCAGTATACTTTTCACTTGATTCCTTAAAATATGATCTAGGACATTCTCCACAGTTTACGCCAGAGATTTCTTCCCCCCACGTGTCCCTGGACAGTTTTTAAATAATGCCTTTCTATTACATTTTGCCAGTCTTCAAGGATCTGAAATTTCTAATAAAGTGTCCAATTTCCCTTCTTACTTCCTTTGGCTCTCTTGGATGTATTTTGTCTCATTCTGATGTCCTACCAATTTTTTAAAATCTTCTAATCTTTTAATAGCCAATTTGAGTGATAACTGCATGCTTTTCATTCCTCGTTATCAGGCTTTTAAAACTGGTGCCAGATTCGTTCAAATGAAAGGGGCAGGCGTATAGAACTTGTGTCAGAAAATTTACTTTCTTCTGTTTCTCGATTGACTTCTGACAATGTTTTGGGTTCTTAATCATGCAATGATTACAATCAACTTAAAATACATTTACGATACTTTGCAGAATAGTTTTAGTTTAAATTAAAATTTTGTGTGCCTAGACCACATTTATGGCGTTACAGTGATGCCCTTGCTGGAGTCAAAATTCTGCCAGCATTTCCATCCAAAGCCAGTGCTGCTGTGGTAACTTAGCTGTGAAAACCAGCTCCAGGCAAAAATAAGGCATTGAAAGTTTTCTCCAACAACTGCTTGTTTGGGACTTTTTTTAATGGTTTACACTAAAAAGATTGAGACCTTTTTTAGTATATGCTGAATTTGAAAAAAATACTAATAAAAAGAGACTTCATAATGAACTTATGCAGACCATTAGTCCATAACATGGACCAGACTTTGTATGTGTTGTGTGTATCTTTTTAAGCAATTAACTGCAATGTGAAATTATTAGAAACAAGGAATTGGCAGAAGTATTTTTTTTTTTCAAAGAACAGATTAATGAGGATGGTTTAAAAAAAAAAAAACAACGCAAACAAACAAGCCTTCATTAGACTGAAAAGCT